>NW_027497395.1:0-72162 GCF_021521415.1 Bidens hawaiensis | reverse complement strand
TAACTCGATAAATGCGTTTATTTTATTAATCAAATTATCCAAAACGAAAATGGGTCGATATACGTGTTTATATTATAATCGAAAAAGCCGCGTTGTTACATACGCCTAGGTCCATGAAGCAAGTTTTGACATTGAGCATCAGAGAAAGCCCTTACATCGCAGACAATTCACCCATGTGTAACTTTCTTAAACACTTATTTTTCATGATGCCTTTAGAAATAAAGCAATCGTTGAGAATCGAACTAAAGGTAATTAGAAAGCATAGATGCCAAACTTGCATGTATGTGAGTAAATCGGGGGCTATTTTTGCACATTACTAAAACTGAAACTTTAATGGCGGCGCTTAGGGTTTGGGATATTGCCACCACCCACCTCTTTAAATAGTCACATGTATCCACCACCAAAAAAGAATATGAAAATAACCTACGATGACGGCGACACTTAAAGGACAGAAAAACGTTATCGATACGAACACAATTTTCCGGCGACACTTGAAGCACAGAAAAACGTTATCGATACGAACACAATTTTCCAGTTGAATTACGTTTTTCTTTGTTTTAGAATTGCCTACACTCGTAATTCACACATCTTTTTCTAAATCAGTGTTTGTTTTATGAGTTATACTTGCTAGAAGCCTAAGTTCAACGTCATGAATAAACATGCGAACAACACCCTACGATGTCGGTGGCTCTTAAAGCTTAGAAAAACGTCATCGTAACGGACAAGTTTTCCGGTAGCATGACGTTTTTCTAGGTTTTAGAATCACCGACACTTGTAATTTGCTTATATTTAATAGAATCAATGTTTGTTTTTGTACAAAGAGACAGATTGAAGAAGAGCAAAAGCATATAGAGGGGGGAATCACCGATGATGGAAGATATATGATGGATGTTATGGCTCTTAAAGCTTAGAAAACGTCATCGTAACAGACAAGGTTTTCCTATAATATGACGTTTTTCTTGGTTTTAGAATCGCCTGCATTCGTAATTTTCTTATATTCAATAGAATCAATTAATGTTTGATTTTGTGTAAAGAGACAAATCGGAGAAGAGTAAAAGCAAATAGAGGCGGAAAATCGCCGACGATAAAAGATATATGACGGATGTTATTTTTCTTTGATAAACGTGTTTAATAGCCTCTTTGGCTATTTACCAAGTTGATCATCAGATTGATATATGTATTTACTTTTTAAAAGCTTTATTTATTGTTCATTTGTTTATGTATTAATGTAAAACTTGCACCATTAATTATGAAATCACATTTATTATTTAATATTTTTGTACAGATTTTTTTAACAATGTTTGAAACTACCTCGAATACATGAGTGAGTTATTATGAGATGATATGTCAACCATTTATACTATTTTTGGCGCTCGAGGTCTGACTCACCAAGAATACCTTCAAGGAGAAAACCCATTGCCATGATAAAACCCTCCAATCAAATTTCAAATATGAATTTTCAATAATGTTAAGTCTTAATCATCACCCTTATACCAGTAGGACTAGGAAGCCGGTTGCAATATTTTTGTTTTACTAAAATAGAGAAGCTTACCCTTTTTACTATAATAAAGTTGATAAAAGTAATGTCTCTAGAACGAGTCTACTTTATATTCAAAAAGTAATTTTTTTCCGGCACATAGAAAAAGAAATAAACATATTTTAAAGGTATATTCGGAAATTAGTAAAACTTTACATTAATAAAGGTTAAAAAAATACGAGTAAAATTATTTATAATAATATAATATTAAAAAAAATTGAAACAAAAGGGCAAACTGAACCCTAATAATAATCGAGGCAAGAGGGAACCGGGCCCTAATAATACTCGAGGCAAGAGGTAACCGGACCTTAATAATACTCGAGGAAAGTAGGGCGTAATGCTCTTTAAAACGGTGGTATGAATATACGAACGTATAAAGTATGAACGAAAGTATGTATGTATGTATGTACATTAAAGAAGGAAAAGTAGGTTAAGTATGTAATTATGAATGTATTGTATGTTGTCTGATTAACTAGAACTCACTCACCGTAACTGACTTTTAGTATGCACGCAGGTGAGTCGGATGAGGCAGCTAGCTTGAGGAGGACACATGGCAGAAGAATAAGAAGCTGGCATCCGAAGACTTATGAAGTATTTATGAATGATGTTTTATTATAAAAGACAAAAGATGTTTGTTTAAGACATGTTTATGAAATGATGTGTAATGTTTATTGAAAGTTTTATATTCCGCGAAAGTTTTAATCAACTCTGATATTTAGAACTCTGTTTATGAGTAAATCCAACACCAATGTAGGGCACCGGGACCGGGGCCTTACAAGTTGGTATCAGAGCATAAGTTCGAGAGAATTAAGCATCCTACATGCTTAGACTCAAATAGAAAATGGGATTTAAGTAAAAAAAGAAAGAAGATGTCAGTTCAAGAAAGCCATGTGTCGCTCAATCAAGCTAAGTAAAGGTAAAGTATATTAGCTTAATTGCTAAAGAAAGGATATGTGTATGTTAGGGATAGGATTAATTGATTGTTTGATTGATTAACTGTTTGAAAGTAGAACTTAGCACAAGTGAATTCACAAAGGGAAGTGTATAGGACACGGAGAGTAACGTGATCAGCTAATCACAGCTGGCCACTGCTATTACCTGTTAGCCTTACTATCCTTGTACTAAATAGTTCATTAAGTGATGACGTTTGTGTTTCTTTACAAAATACGAATGGCTGGAGTGAAGAAAGCTATTGGACGAGGAGGTCATACGGGGCGTCGTGGTAGACCGCGAACTGTCTGACCACCTTCTGAAGAACCGATTGTTTACTCAAGAGAAGGAATAAGTGAAACCCTACAAGGACCAAGCCAAAATGAAGGGTATCAGCTTGACCCTGCTGTTCAAGTTGCCATTGCTCAAGCTGTAGCCGCAACACTAAAGGAATTACAACCTGAAAAGTCTGTTGGAAGCCATGCAAGAACTGCTGAGAGGTCAGGAGATAACGACAAGAAGGATGATGAGAGAGAGAAAGGTGACTCGAGTGAGGTTAGGTCTGTGAAGGTTGATGATAGGAGGAGAGGCCGAGGCGGGTGTAACTACAAGTCATTCAAAGGTTGTGACCCGCCGAAGCTAACTGGTTTGGGAAATGCAATCGCTACTCTTCAATGGATAACCGCCATGGATAAGGTTATCCGAATTAGAGAGTGTCGACCTAAGCAAGTAGTGGGTTATACTACCCAATCATTCAGAGACGAAGCTATGTACTGGCGGGAGTCGATAGAGCAGAGAAAGAGTCGAGAAGAGATTAAGGCTTTAAGATGGGGTGACTTGAAGGAGATGGTAACGAAGCGTTTTTGTGCTGATGCTGAGGTAGAAAGGGCTGAAGTGAAGTTTCTGAACTTGAAGTCGGGTAAGATGACACACCGCGAGTACACTACCGAATTCAACCGCATGCCTAGGTTGGTACCCGATATGGTTAACACGGAAGCTAAGAGGATCAAGTATTACATAAGAGGACTGCCACAAAGCGTTCGCACGTTAGTCAGGGCGAATAAACCTGCTACGTTCGACTTTGCAGTGGAACTCGCTGAGATGGTTTATGATGACTTGGTTGTGGAAGATGTGGCGGTGGTGGAGGAAAAAAAGGATAAGAAATGGGTTCATCATTGTAACATTCGTTATTTTTCAAGCCCGAAATTTGACTCGTTTGAATTTATTAATATTAACCGGACGTTAGTTATGTATTAAAACCAATAAATTATTGGTTTGGTTGGTCATTGATCCATTATTTAAATTACACCACTCATAAATGTTTCGTTTATTTAATAAATTATTAGGACTATCTGACTTGTGTATTTTCGCCCCCATAGTTAAACATATCTAACTTTTACACAATAACCATAAGTCAGGGACCAGTTATGCCAACTTACCAAACCCTTTTCTTCTTCCATGTTATTCATCATCGAGCTATACCCCCACCCCCCGCCCTTTTTGTCTTTATTTTTGGTACTTGTATAAAGTAATCAATTCTAATGGTTTTAAACCTTAATAAATGATAAATAATTCATATTTTATTAAATCAACATATTAACTCGTTGTTTTCCGAATCTAGGCTAGAACTAGATATATATACATAGATATCTATGCATATATAAATATATATACACACACATATATATATATATATATATATATATATATATATATATATATATATAAATTATTAAAGTGTAAGGGTTTTTGTAATAAATATTTAAAAAGATTTTGTTTAATTAGAATACGTAAATTAAGGTATATAATATTATTTTACATAATAATTTGGCTAAGTAATTTCTCAACAAATGGCAGTTTTATAAATATATATTGGTACCGCTTTAATAATATAAGTACGAATATTTTATAAACAATTATATTTTATGCAATATCAATTTATAAGTAATCTTTATTAAAAATAAACTTTAAATAAAATATGATATACGCTCAATACCTGTTCATATCTCGTTTCTCTCTTAGTCCATTTATTAATTTGTAGTACTTCCCGTTATTACACTTGTTTGGATTTGACTTTGCTGCCTCTCGAGCGCGACGCTTATCCTCCAACCAATCTTAATGTATTTATTCATTCGCTTATTCTCTAGGGTGAGTTTACATATCCCCCTTTTTCATCTTTTAAATTTTGGGGGTGGCATGTATACCCTATTTACATTACACATTTTTATTTCCACATCTATTTAAAACACAATTGAATATATGTTTATGTGTGATTATTGCATGCTCTATGATAATGCTCTATCTGCTTAATTGTTTATTTTATATTTGGTGGTTGGTATCTCATCCTCATCTATCCTCATCTAGTATAATCATACATTTACCCAAGTACTATTGATTTCGTATCAATAAGAACGGGTCCACATCTATTTAGTTGTTTACATTCTCATAAGAATTGTAATACTCATCATTTACATATGAATTGTGAATTCTCTCTCTACATAAAAAAAATTAAAACTTATGTATTCTCACCAACATTCGTGTTGACAAACTTTATTTTCATACATGTTATAGGTACAAGTAGTTGATGTTATTCAAGATTGAAGACAATAGTTTGACCTTAGGATATTTATTCATATTACGCAAAATAATGATTTATTTGATTTAATTATTGTAACTTGTGTACTTGATGTAATGTTAATGAATTTAAATAATAATTGCCACATTAATTAGTGTAATTTGAGCTACTGTCCAATCAATACCTTACGCCCCGGCATTTTCCGCCACCTTTGTTCGGGGTGTGACAATTATGCTAAACGACCCGGTACTCAGTTGTGGAACTCTAGGGATAAGAAACATAAGGTATGAGAGAAGAAGTCGTGCAAGATTTGTGGTAAGATGCACGGTGGTGAGTGTAGGTGGGGTATTGGTTCTGATACATGTCATAAGTGCGGGAAAATCCATGCTGGGGAGTTCAGAGTTGGATCGAATGTTTGTTATAAGTATGGAAAGGCGGGGCATTATGCTCATGAGTGTAGTGAAAAGCATGCATGTTATAAATGTGGCAAGACAGGTCAGATGTCAAGAGAATACACCGATGGTGGAGCTGGAGGAAGTGGAAAGAAAGATGCTGAGCAAGCTAGATCAAAGACCAGGGCCTACATGCTGACCCAGGAGCAAGCCAAGCAGGTCCCAGATGTTATGACAGGTACATTTCTTGTAAACGGTATTTCCACTTCTGTGTTGTTTGATTCAGGTGCAAATAGGAGTTTTGTAGCTACGACATTCAGTAAGTTAGCCAAAATGAAATGTTGTCGTGTGCCCAAAACTATTACCATAAAAACCTCTAGTGAAACTATGGTTAGGATATTAGAATGGTTAAGGATTTTAAGATAGAGTTAGAGGGACGTAAGTTCCTTGTTACCCTGTACCTTGGGAGGGTTCGATGTGGTTTTGGGAATGGATTGGCTATCTGAGTTTGAGGCTCAGATAGTGTGTATGATTAGGTTAATAAGGTTCAAGTCCTTGGATGGTTGTTTAATGACGGTTTATGGTGATAAATAAAGTTCAGGGCTTAACGTCATTACGATGATAAAAGCCGAAGGTTTGTTAAGGTGAGGGTGCGGTGCTTACCTGGCGTATGTTGTCATAGCTACGGCCGAGATGAAGGAAGTGAAAGATGTTCCTATAGTGTGCGACTACCCAGATGTGTTCCCTGGACCTTCCGGGGTTGCCACCGGAGCGAGAGATAGAATTTCAGATAGATTTAATACCAGGAGCACAGCCCGTCTTACTACGTGGTGCCATCTGAGATGAAAGAATTGATGTCCCAACTGCAGGAAATCCTTGATAGAGGTTTATAAGACCGAGTGTTTCCCCGTGGGGCGCACCGGTGTTGTTTGTTAAGAAGAAGGATGGAAGTATGAGGATGTGCATAGACTATCATGAGTTGAATAAACTTATGGTGAAGAATAGATATCCGTTGCCACGTATTAATGATTTGTTTGACCAACTGCAAGGTTCAAGTTGGTTCTCACGAATAGATGTCAGAAAAGGCTATCATCAGCTAAAAGTGAAAGAGGCAGACATCCCTAAAACAGCGTTCCGGACGCGGTCCGGACACTACAAGTTCCTCGTAATGTCATTCGGTCTCACGAATGCTCCCGCGGCATTTATGGACATGATGAATAGGGTGCGTCGACCGATGTTAGATAAGTCAGTTATCGTTTTCATTGACGATATATTGATTTATCCAAAGAGCGAGTCTGATCATGCAGAACATCTAAGAGAAGTGTTAGAAAAGCTCAAGGAGGAGAAGTTGTATGCTAAGTTCTCGAAGTGCGCCTTTGGGTTGCATGAAGTGCAGTTTTTAGGTCACGTAATCAATCCTCAAGGGATTGTTGTGGACCAAGTAAGCCCGAGACAATAGCAAACTAGAAGACTCCGCAGAACCCGACTGATATACGAAGCTTCTTAGGGTTGGCTGGCTATTATCGGAGATTCATCGAAGTCTTCTCCAAAATAGTTGCACCGTTGACCGGTATGACCCGAAAGTCTGTAGTGTTCGGTTGGGGTAAGTTTCAAGAAGAATCTTACAAGGAACAAAAGAAAAGACTCACGCAAGCTCCAATCCTTTCTTTACCCGATGGTGACGAGGATTTGATTGTTTGTACTGATGCCTTGCATCGTGGGTTAGGTTGCGTGTTAATGCAACGATGAAATGTTATAGCTTATGCGTCCAGACAGTTGAAGGTTCATGAAAGTACCTACCTGACGCATGATTTAGAGCTAGCAACAATAGTGCATGCTCTCAAGATATGGAGACATTATCTGTATGGTACCAAGTGTACTATATATACAGATCATAAGAGCTTGAAATACTTCTTCGAGCAGAAAGAGTTGAACATGTGACAGAGGAGATGGTTAGAGTTAATAAAGGACTACGAATGCGATATCAAGTACTATCCTGGTAAGGCTAATGTGGTTGCCGACGCGCTAAGTCGTAAGAATGAAGAAGTTGTTGCAACAGTAAAGTCGTATAAATTGATCATTAACTCAGATCTCTTCGAAGAAATCGTCAAGGCGCAGTCTGAAGTGCTTGCAGATGAAGGATTAATAAAGAAAGAGAGAATCTTTGGACAGCAAGACGAGATGATAGATAACACTCATGGTGTAAAAACTAGGTTTCACCGTATATGGATTCCACGCCATGGCAATCTTAGAGGTAGAATATTAGATTTAGCTCACAAGTCGAGATACTCGATTCATCCAGGATCCACCAAGATGTATGAAGATCTTAAGAGAGACTACTGGTGACCGGGTATAAAGAATGATGTAGTAGATTATGTTAGTAAGTGCTTAACTTGTTTACAAGTCAAAGCTGAACACCAGAAGCCTTATGGAAAGATGCAGCCTTTGGAGATACCCGAATGGAAATGAGAACACATCACCATGGATTTCATAACTAAGCTACCGCGTACAGCTAAGCATCATATACCATTTGGGTGATAGTGGATCGTTTGACCAAAAGTGTTCACTTTCTGCCTATTCGAGAGGCTATCTCGTCAGAAACGTTAGCAAATGTGTTCATAAAGGAAGTTGTGACTAAGCATGGAGTGCCACTGTTAATTGTGTCTGATAGAGATACTCGCTTTACTTCAAGATTCTAGAAAAAGTTCCATGAAGCCACGGGAATAAGATTGAACATCAGTACGGCGTATCATTCTCAAACAGATGGGCAGACTGAAAGTACCATCCAAACCCTTGAGGATATGCTACGTGCTTGTGTCCTAGACTTTGGATGAAGTTGGGATGATCATCTGCATCTGACAGAGTTCTCTTATAACAACAACTACCATTCAAGTATTGGTATGCCACCGTCTGAGATGTTTTATGGAAGATGATGTAGAACTTCTGTATGTTGGGGGTAGATTGGTTAGAAAGAGATTGGAAGCCTAGAAGCTGTGCAAGAAACCTCTTCAAAATTTGATCAGATCAAGGAAAGGATGAAAGCTACTCAAAACCGTCAGAAGTCATATGCTGATAAGCGACGACAACCAATTGAGTTTAGCGTTGGTGACAATGTGATGCTCAAGGTCTCGCCTTGGAAGGGAATTATTCATTTTAGAAAGAGACGAAACCTCTTTAAGGAGGGAAGACTTGTAACATCCTAATTTTGATAATAATAAATAAAGGAAATTATGTTTGTTTAAATGTGTGTTAATATTTACTTAAGATTAAATATAATAAAGGAGTATGAACTTGGTTAATGAAAGATGGATTAAAGGGTGGTGATGGGCCTTAGGTCCATGGTCTTAAGAGAGTATAAATACTCCTTAAACCTTCCTAAAACCCTAAATCCCTCATTCTTATCTCCTAGCCTCCCTACACACACAAACTTTCACTTGAAATCGGCCAAGGATTCAAGATCAACAACCAACCTAAAATCTTGAAAGATCTTGACTATACAAGCAAGATACAAGTTTATTGTTGCATATCAAAGCTAGCCATAGCCTTTAAGCGTGAAATGGTATGTTCTTTACATATAAAGATTTCATTTTATGAATGATTTTCCATAAAACTTGACACGAAGAGTAATCGGGTAACGTTACACTATAATATGTGAACTTGACGATAAAAGTGGACTTAACAAACTTGCGGGAATATACGATTTACTTAGAAGCCCTAGATCTAGTTAAAATGGGTTTATAATTAATAAAGGTTGGAACTTTATTGAGAAACGATCTAGATCTTAGCCAAAATGGTAATGGAAATGTTCAAAGAGCAATGTGGTGTCTTGATAAGGGTTTAGATGTTAAAATAAATGATGATAATGGAAGTAGGGAAGTGAACAGTAGCCCAGAGGGTGTATTCGAATGAAATATCATTCGAATACAACCCTTCTATTCGAATACTCTATCTCGTTCTCAAACGAATGCATTTACTATCCAAATACATGGGTGTGTGTATATAAAGTGTATTCTAAGTCATAGCCATTCGAATACATGGGAGTTGTATACAATTTGTATTCTAAAAAGTGGTTATTAGAATATATGAGTTGTATTCTAAATGTAGCCATTCAAATACAATCTCCTTGATCTCCTTGGACATAACTTATTCGAATAACAAGTTACAAGTTGTATGCTAATACAAACCCATTTGCATACATCATGTATCCGTACACAAATACTCTATTCGAATGCAAGAACATAAAGGAGTGTAATCGAATACATTAAAGAAAAGAATGGATAATCCAATCGAATACATGTTGTATTCGATTAACATGTTCATTCTAATACATATTGTATTCGAATACATGTTCATTCTAATACAATTGCATTCTAACCCCTGCCTACTTAATGCAATTAGCTTAGGAGTTAGGTTCGCCATATCAAGGGGAAAATGCAGACTTATTTAATTGTAATATTATGAACCCTATGTGGTATGTCGCGATGATGGTAAAGACGGGTCTTGATATTCTTATAAACGATATCAATTTGATCATCATTCTAAAATTAATTAGTCGGTGTAGCATGATTAAGCCTTATGGACGATTTGGTATGATTAATTCCAATTATAATGCAAAGATTAAGGATAAAGAAATCTACATGGGTCGCGGGTTGGTTCATACGGGTTTATGGTTATGGATATGGATATGGGTTGGGGTTAAAGATATAATATAATAAAATCATTTAAATCAGATTTGCAAGAAGGCACTCAACTTTTGGGTGTTGATACATATTGAGGTTAAACTAAGTATTAAGGTGAAAAATGCACATATTTGAAAGTTATTTTCATCAAATAAATATAATTAACAATAATAGATTATTATTATTAACTCGATAAATGCGTTTTTTTATTAATCAAATTATCTGAAACGAAAACAGGTCGATAATATGTGTTTATATTATAATCGAAAAAGCCGAGTTGTTACATACGCCTAGTCCCATGAAGCAAGTTTTGACATTGGCCATCAGAGAAAGCCTTTACATCGCAGACAATTCATCCATGTGTAACTTTTTTAAACCCTTATTTTCCATGACGCCTGTAGAAATAAAGCAATCGTTGAGAATCGAACTAAAGGTAATTAGAAAGCATACATGACAAACTTGCATGTATGTGAGTAAATCGGGAGCTATTTTTGCACATTACTAAAACTGAAAGTTTAAAGGCGACGCTTAGGGTTTGGGACATTGCCACCACCACCTCTTTAAATAGTCGCATGTATCCACCACCAAAAAAGCATCTAAAAACAACCTATGATGATGGAGACACTTAAAGCACAGAAAAACGTTGTTGATACGAACAAGATTTTCCAGTTGAATTACGTTTTTCTATGACTTAGAATTGCCTACACTCGTAATTCACACATCTCCTTCTGAATCAGTGTTTGTTTTTTGAGTTATACTTGCTAGAAGCCTAAGTTCAACGTCATGAATAAACATGCGAACAACACCCTACGATGTCGGTGGCTCTTAAAGCTTAGAAAAACGTCATCGTAACGGACAAGTTTTCCGGTAGCATGACGTTTTTCTTGGTTTTAGAATCACCGACACTTGTAATTTGCTTGTATTTAATAGAATCAATGTTTGTTTTTGTATAAAGAGACAGATTGAAGAAGAGCAAAAGCATATAGAGGGGGGAATCACCGATGATGGAAGATATATGATGGATGTTATGGCTCTTAAAGCTTAGAAAACGTCATCGTAACAGACAAGGTTTTCCTATAATATGACGTTTTTCTTGGTTTTAGAATCGCCTGCATTCGAATTTTCTTATATTCAATAGAATCAATTAATGTTTGATTTTGTGTAAAGAGACAAATCGGAGAAGAGTAAAAGCAAATAGAGGCGGAAAATCGCCGACGATAAAAGATATATGACGGATGTTATTTTTTCTTTAATAAACGTGTTTAATAGCCTCTTTGGCTATTTACCAAGTTGATCATCAGATTGATATATGTATTTACTTTTTAAAAGCTTTATTTATTGTTCATTTGTTTATGTATTAATGTAAAACTTGCACCATTAATTATGAAATCACATTTATTATTTAATATTTTTGTACAGATTTTTTTAACAATGTTTGAAACTACCTCGAATACATGAGTGAGTTATTATGAGATGATATGTCAACCATTTATACTATTTTTGGCGCTCGAGGTCTGACTCACCAAGAATACCTTCAAGGAGAAAACCCACTGCCATGATAAAACCCTCCAGTCAAATTTCAAATGTGAATTTTCAATAATGTTAAGTCTTAATCATCACCCTTATACCAGTAGGACTAGGAAGCCAGTTGCAATATTTTTGTTTTACTAAAATAGAGAAGCCCTTTCTACTATAATAAAGTTGATTAAAGTAATGTCTCTAGAACGAGTCTACTTTATATTCAAAAAGTAATTTTTTTCCGGCACATAGAAAAAGAAATAAACATATTTTAAAGGTATATTCGGAAATTAGTAAAACTTTACATTAATAAAGGTTAAAAAAATACGAGTAAAATTATTTATAATAATATAATATTAAAAAAAAATTGAAACAAAAGCTGAGCTTCAAAATTCCAAAGATAATATGAGGGGAAAACAGAATAAAATGAGTGGGGCGATGAGGATCCGTTTTCAAACAAGTAGTCGCGTCGCATTTGTTATGCAAACACGTCGTCACGCTAGACTCGGTGACAAGTGTTGTCTTCTTCTTGGACAATCAAAAACTTCGTCCTGCCTGAAAAACACGTCGTTGCCAACGTGTTTGAGGGGACATGCCTTGAATTTTTTTGTTTTGGGAAAAAATCTCGAACTTCTCTTTACAAAAGGAACATTTTAAGAATTTTTCCTATTTTACGTGCCCTTAAAGGGGGTATCCTTGTGTAGCATCCTAATTTTGATAATAATAAATAAAGGAAATTATGTTTGTTTAAATGTGTGTTAATATTTAATTAAGATTAAATATAATAAATGAGTATGGACTTGATTAATGAAAGACGGATTAAAGGGTGGTGATGGAGGTCCATGGGCTAAAGAGTGTATAAATACTCTTTAAATCTCCCTAAAACCTTAAATCTCCCATTCTTATCTCCTAGCCTCCCTACACACACTAAAACACACACAAACTCTCTCTTGAAACAGGCCAAGGATTCATGATCAACAACCAAGCTCAAATCTGGAAAGATCTTGACTATACAAGCAAGATACAAGTTTATTTTTGCATATCAAAGCTAACCGTAGCCTTTAAACGCGAAAAGGTATGTTCTTTACATATAAAGATTTCATTTTTATGAACGATTTTCCCTAAAACATGACAAGGAGACTAATCGGGTAACGTTACGCTATAAAAATGTGAACTTGACGATAAAAGTGGACTTAGTTAATTTGCGGGTATATACGATTTACTTAGAAGCCCTAGATCTAGTTAAAATGGGTTTATAATCAATAAAGGTTGGAACTTTATTGTCAAGGAAGGTAATGTTTGGTAAGTATGAAATGAGTGTGTAAAAGAAAGTATGTATGAATGATGTATGTATGCCAATATTGAAAGTATGTATGAATGTTATATTATAAAGACAAGAAAGGTAAGGTAAGGTGTATAGAAGAAAAAGGAACCGGGCCCTAATAATATTCGAAGCAAGAGGGAACCGAACCCTAATAATATTCAAGGCAAGAGCAAACTGAACCCTAATAATATTCGAGGCAAGAGGGAACCGGGCCCTAATAATACTCGAGGCAAGAGGTAACCGGACCTTAATAATACTCGAGGAAAGTAGGGCGTAATGCTCTTTAAAACGGTGGTATGAATATACGAACGTATAAAGTATAAACGAAAGTATGTATGTATGTACATTAAAGAAGGAAAAGTAGGTTAAGTATGTAATTATGAATGTATTGTATGTTGTCTGATTAACTAGAACTCACTCAGCGTAGCTGACTTTTAGTATGCACGCAGGTGAGTCGGATGAGGCAGCTAGCTTGAGGAGGACACATGGCAGAAGAATAAGAAGCTGGCATCCGAAGACTTATGAAGTATTTATGAATGATGTTTTATTATAAAAGACAAAAGATGTTTGTTTAAGACATGTTTATGAAATGATGTGTAATGTTTATTGAAAGTTTTATATTCCGCGAAAGTTTTAATCAACTCTGATATTTAGAACTCTGTTTATGAGTAAATCCAACACCAATGTAGGGCACCGGGACCGGGGCCTTACAAGTTGGTATCAGAGCATAAGTTCGAGAGAATTAAGCATCCTACATGCTTAGACTCAAATAGAAAATGGGATTTAAGTAAAAAAAGAAAGAAGATGTCAGTTCAAGAAAGCCATGTGTCGCTCAATCAAGCTAAGTAAAGGTAAAGTATATTAGCTTAATTGCTAAAGAAAGGATATGTGTATGTTAGGGATAGGATTAATTGATTGTTTGATTGATTAACTGTTTGAAAGTAGAACTTAGCACAAGTGAATTCACAAAGGGAAGTGTATAGGACACGGAGAGTAACGTGATCAGCTAATCACAGCTGGCCACTGCTATTACCTGTTAGCCTTACTATCCTTGTACTAAATAGTTCATTAAGTGATGATGTTTATGTTTCTTTACAAAATACGAATGGCTGGAGTGAAGAAAGCTATTGGACGAGGAGGTCATACGGGGCGTCGTGGTAGACCGCGAACTGTCTGACCACCTTCTGAAGAACCGATTGTTTACTCAAGAGAAGGAATAAGTGAAACCCTACAAGGACCAAGCCAAAATGAAGGGTATCAGCTTGACCCTGCTGTTCAAGTTGCCATTGCTTAAGCTGTAGCCGCAACACTAAAGGAATTACAACCTGAAAAGTCTGTTGGAAGCCATGCAAGAACTGCTGAGAGGTCAGGAGATAACGACAAGAAGGATGATGAGAGAGAGAAAGGTGACTCGAGTGAGGTTAGGTCTGTGAAGGTTGATGATAGGAGGAGAGGCCGAGGCGGGTGTAACTACAAGTCATTCAAAGGTTGTGACCCGCCGAAGCTAACTGGTTTGGGAAATGCAATCGCTACTCTTCAATGGATAACCGCCATGGATAAGGTTATCCGAATTAGAGAGTGTCGACCTAAGCAAGTAGTGGGTTATACTACCCAATCATTCAGAGACGAAGCTATGTACTGGCGGGAGTCGATAGAGCAGAGAAAGAGTCGAGAAGAGATTAAGGCTTTAAGATGGGGTGACTTGAAGGAGATGGTAACGAAGCGTTTTTGTGCTGATGCTGAGGTAGAAAGGGCTGAAGTGAAGTTTCTGAACTTGAAGTCGGGTAAGATGACACACCGCGAGTACACTACCGAATTCAACCGCATGCCTAGGTTGGTACCCGATATGGTTAACACGGAAGCTAAGAGGATCAAGTATTACATAAGAGGACTGCCACAAAGCGTTCGCACGTTAGTCAGGGCGAATAAACCTGCTACGTTCGACTTTGCAGTGGAACTCGCTGAGATGGTTTATGATGACTTGGTTGTGGAAGATGTGGCGGTGGTGGAGGAAAAAAAGGATAAGAAATGGGTTCATCATTGTAACATTCGTTATTTTTCAAGCCCGAAATTTGACTCGTTTGAATTTATTAATATTAACCGGACGTTAGTTATGTATTAAAACCAATAAATTATTGGTTTGGTTGGTCATTGATCATTTATTTAAATTACACCACTCATAAATGTTTCGTTTATTTAATAAATTATTAGGACTATCTAACTTGTGTATTTTCGCCCCCATAGTTAAACATATCTAACTTTTACACAATAACCATAAGTCAGGGACCAGTTATGCCAACTTACCAAACCCTTTTCTTACCCCCCCCCATTTTTCTTGTTCCTCAATATTCAGTGTAATTGATCTTTCCAAATCCTTCCTTGACCCATAAACGCGTTAACCGACAACCTAATTATAGTAAACGATAGTAATTTGACAGCTAATTCAAATGAAAACGAACCGCGGATAGCATGATCAAGTTACCCTATAAATACACAATTTTAATTCAATTAACTCGTACCACACACTCCTCTTATTGTCACGAACCTAATCCCTATAGATAATTAGATTAATTTGTTCATTCAGTAGTTCGTTTCTACTCACCTCGAGTCGGCCCTGTTTTGATCTTATTCACCCTCGTCTGATCCTTGTTTGAGGTAATTGATTACATGATTTTAATCGCGATTCCTTGGTCTCCATTAACCATATGGTTAATTTGATCCTGTATGACGGGTTGGATCAATTTGATTTCTAGGGTTTGTTTAATCAAATCTTTTATGAACTGATAGTGTTTTTCATTAATGAAAACCATATCTGTTTGCAAGTGCTGGTCAGCCTAGCTGTTTAAACACGTGATCTATGGGGGCAGAGGTCGCGGGTTCGACCCCCTGCCACCCCATTTTTGTCTTTATTTTTGGTATTTGTATAAATTAGTCAATTCTAATGGTCTTAAACCTTAATAAATGATAAATAATTTATATTTTATTAAATCATCATATTAACTCGTTGTTTTCCGAATCTCGGTTAGAACTAGATATATATACATAGATATCTATGTGTATATATATATATGTATAAAAATTATTAAAGTGTAAGGGTTTTTGTAATAAATATTTAAAAAGATTTTGTTTAATTAGAATACGTAAATTAAGGTATATAATATTATTTTTACATAATAATTTGGCTAAGTAATTTATAAACGAATGGCATTTTTATAAATATATAGTGATACCGCTTTAATAATATAAGTACGAATATTTTATAAACAATTATATTTTATGCAATATCAATTTATAAGTAATCTTTATTAAAAATAAACTTTAAATAAAATATGATATACGCTCAATACATGTTCATATCTCGTTTCTCTCTTAGTCCATTTATTAATTTGTAGTACTTCCCGTTATTACACTTGTTAGAATTTGACTTTGCTGCCTCTCGAGCGCGATGCTTATCCTCCAACCAATCTTAACGTATTTATTCATTCGCTTATTCTCTAGGGTGAGTTTACATATCCCCCTTTTTCATCTTTTAAATTTTTGGGTTGCCATGTATACCCTATTTACATTACACATTTTTATTTCCACATTTATTTAAAACCAATTCAATATATGTTTATGTGTGATTATTGCATGCTCTATGATAATGCTCTATCTGCTTAATTGTTTATTTTATGTTTGGTGGCTGGTATCTCATCCTCATCTATCCTCATCTAGTATGATCATACATTTACCCAAGTACTATTGATTTCCTGTCAATAAGAACGGGTCCACATCTATTTAGTTGTTTACATTCTCATAAGAATTGTAATACTCATTATTTACATATGAATTGTGAATTCTCGCTATATAAAAAAACTAAAAACTAAAACTTATGTATTTTCACCAATATTCGTGTTGACAAACTTTATTTTCATACATGTTACAGGTACAAGTAGTTGATGTTATTCAAGATTGAAGACAATAGTTTGACCTTAGGATATCTATTCATATTACACAAAAGAACGATTTATTTGATTTAATTATTGTAATTGTGTACTTGATGTAATGTTAATGAATTAAAATAATAATTGCCACATTAATTAGTGTCTTTTGAGCTACTGTCCAATCAATACGTTACGCCCCGGCATGTTCCGCCTCATTGGGTCGGGGTGTGACAGATTGGTATCAGAGCCGAAGGCTATAAGATATGTGGTTAGATTTAACGGCCTAGTAACATGCTTAGGGTTCCTACACGTGATATGCCTTTACGTGTTTGCACCCTGAATTATTCTATTGATTGCAGTAGCTTAAATACTATTTAAAGATTTAATATTATTCTTGTACACAAAAGCACACACATAATCCGAGGCTATGCCTCACTCTCAAAATTGTTTTCAAAACTCTTGGACGATTTTAATCGGGAAATTCCTTAAGAAATCCCACCTTTTTTCTCCCCTCTACTTGAGGATGATTCATGGGACGGATATGTAGTAACTGTATGAGGGACACACTTGTTTACCGAACCCTTGACACCAAGGCTTGCGAGTCTAAGGAAGTGCAATGCGCATAAATCTCAACCAACCGCGAGACCTGGTTGCCTTCCTGGAGTGTTCGGTAAGGGTGTGGAACTTATTAGGCCAAAGCATATCACACCAAACGTACCCGAATCTACTACCCTCATTGTATCAACGTGGTCATGTGACGATCACATCCTTAAATTTATAACCGAATTCACGGTGATTCGTGGCTAAACTTTGTTTTTCCGTATTGTGATTTGTTGATCGGATGGATGAAGTATGTACAATGGGGTGGTTCCTGAACAACTTCAACCATCTACCTCAACTCCCCCTCAAATCCGATTTTCGATTGATTTTATTTAATTGGTGTTCAATACTTTTCATTTGTTGGAAGGACCCATGGTGGTTCATGAAGCCCTAACCGACAAATGAACCCATGTATTTTTATTCAAGTTATATATATTTATTTTTTTTTCTCAAAATGTTAAAGATGATAAAATGTTATATAATCAAATCTCGTAAGTAATGAAAATTCTCAACCTCAAACACAATCCCAACCTTAATGTATGATTACTATATTTCGTCAATTAATTATACCTGCAACATTCACCCGAGTCTTACGAATTATACCTTTTACCCCTGCAGTATGTCTTCTCGCCTCATCAACCGTAACCGTCGCACCGGCAACTCTGGCCGCAGCATGTCGTCCCACATTGCTAAAGGCATCGTGGAAGCCCTCCCAACGATCATCTCCCAATTGCCATGTATGAATGCTTCTTCATCATCCACAACTCCTAACCCAATTGCTTACCCCCTCAAACAATTCAAGAGTGACAACCCGCTCGAATACTTCAGTATCGACGGTGCTACCATTCTCCTCCAATGGTTCGAAGAAATGGAGAGCATATTCCTCCATTGTGAATGTCCTGAGGACAATAAAACCACTTACGCCTCGAGCATGCTCAAGAAGAATGCCCTCATTTGGTGGAACGGTGAGAAGCGAACGCTTGGCGCTGAGGTTGCCATGGCCTTGCCATGGGATGACCTCAAGAAACTCATGCTCAAGAAGTTTTGCCCGAAACATGAGCTTCGGAAGTTGGAAGAGGAGTTTTGGAATTTGAAACAAGAAAGTGGTAATGACACCATCTACAACGATCGTTTCCACGAACTGAGCCTTCTCATCCCTCACATGGTCACTCCCCTTGAACGTTCAATCGACAAGTACTCTCGGGTTTGCCTATGCAAATATGAGATTCCGTCTTAAGTCGCGACCCTCAAACCCTCCATAATGCCATCACCCTAGCCGGTACCCTCACCGAAAACCACGTTAAGGCCGGGACCTTGACGCGGAAAAATTCCAAGAAGCCCAATGATAAGCCTGCATCCGAGCCCACCGAAGAACCCAAGCCCAAATCTTCCAAACCCGAGTCTTCCAAGCCCGAATCCTTCAAGCATAACAAATCTCCTAATTACCGCAACAATAAAAGAAAGTCCAGTTTCCAAAACTATGTATTGGCCCAATCGCAAGCCAAAACCACCAAGAAGACCTACACAGGACCCCACCCATTATGTGATACATGTAACTTTCACCATTCGCCTAACCTCAAGTGTCGACAATGCACCCATTGCAATTGATTTGGTCACATCTTTACCACATGCCGTGAACGCAACCCACTTTTAATGCAACCATTTACCTCACCTCTTACCCAATCCCAAACTTTACAATATGCTCAACCGTTTACTCAATCACCCTCAACTATTAGAGCTTGCCACAATTGTAGAGACCCTAACCATTATCGCAATGCAGGCCTAAAACTCGCACACATGAACCAAATTCAATCCTACCCAACCCAAACCGCTAAATATCAAGCTTACCAAGCCCAAGTAAATCAAATTCAACCAATCCAAGCTCAACCCATCCAAGCAATTCAAGCCCAACTCATGCAACCAATTCAAGTCAACCAAATCCCAATCAACCTCAAGTGACCAAGCTACTCAGGGACAAGTGTGTTACATCAACGGCTCCCAAGTCTAAGCCTAACCCTTTATGAAGACATGCTACACAAAAGACGTTTCTTTTATTTAGTTCTTTTAAATCTAATGTATTGACTTCATTAAATCTTCATTTTTGTTATCAATGAGAATTATGGTTATTTATAATGGAGTTCAATCACTCATTTATTTCTATTTTTTCGTCTAGTGCACTATTTATTATCATGATTTAAAAGGTCTATGACTGGTTAATTACCGGGACTGTGTGCACGGTGATGTGCATAGTTATCTAATAGTACCGTATTTGTATCATAAACTACCTATGACCGATTTCCTACAAACGCGTTGGAAATTGGGAATATGAACATGTGTTGTACATAGTTATCTAATATGAGTCACATGTACAAATTTTATTTCGATATTTTAATACATGGCTCCCCAAACCCTCAAAACTCACCTCATCCTCATGGTACTCTTAACACATCTCATCGATTTTATAATCTTGGTTTTACACCTTATCTATTATTATACTCATAAGTCATGTGATTTATTTGTTGTGTGAACCTATTTATTATTACGTGAATTTTCTCGTCATCTCAAGTATTTTCTCTGCATCGTAAGTTACTTATATAATTTCAAAATTTTCCTCTATCTGTTTATTTCATTTTGTTGTTATTACTCTCGATGGTTAACTTCAACAATTTCGTCATTTTTTTTAATTTTTTTTTATTTTACTAGTAACTATGTTCATCAATTTTCATTCAATTTTTAGTTCATTGCTATTGATCTTTTACCCTTGTTTTAAAACCCACACAACTGGACGAACCATGTACATCTTACGACGTTCTAAATAATTATGAGTGCACGCATAATTATCAAAATCCTCGCATGGAACTCATAGTGAATACGGTTGTGTGTCATAACTCAGAACCAATGGTGATCTTGGGTAAAAACACAAATGTAGATGTGATAAGGGTATGGCGGATACACCGCCGGTACATCCTATATATAAATATCCTTATCATAAAACTCCTCTCTATCTTAGACTCTTACTTTCTTTCTTTCTTTATGTTATGTTTTTCTTTAATTTCGGGACGAAATTTCCAAAAAGTTGTAAATACTGTAATATTCGTTATTTTTCAAGCCCGAAATTTGACTCGTTTGAATTTTTATTAATATTAACCGGACGTTTGTTTATGTATTAAAACCAGTAAATTATTGGTTTGGTTGGTCATTGATCATTTATTTAAATTACACCACTCGTAAATGTTTCATTTTTTTAATAAAATATTAGGACTATCTAACTTTTGTATTATCACCCCCATAGTTTAACATATCTAACATTTAAACAATAGCCATAAGTCAGGGACCAGTTATGCTAACTTACCAAACCCTATTCTTCTTCCCTGTTACTCACCGTCGAGCTATACCCCCCCCCCCCCGCCTTTTTGCTTGTTCCTCGATCTTCGGTGTAATTGATCTTTCCAAATCCTTCCTTGACCCATAAACGCGTTAACGACAACCTAATTATAATAAACGATAGTAATTTGACAGCTAATTCAAATGAAAGTGAACTGCGGCTAGCATGATCAAGTTACCATTCGTAATTTTCTTATATTCAATAGAATCAATGTTTGATTTTGTGTAAAGAGATAAATCGTAGAATAGTAAAAGAAAATAGAGACGGAAAATCGCCGATGATAAAAGATATATGACGGATGTTATTTTTTTTAATAAATGTGTTTAATAGCCTCTTTGGCTATTTACCAAGTTGATCATCAGATTGATATATGTATTTACTTTTTAAAAGCTTTATTTATTGTTCATTTGTTTATGTATTAATGTAAAACTTGCACCATTAATTATGAAATCACATTTATTATTTAATATTTTTGTACAGATTTTTTTAACAGTGTTTGAAACTACCTCGAATACATGAGTGAGTTATTATGAGATGATATGTCAACCATTTATACTATTTTTGGCGCTCGAGGTCTGACTCACCAAGAATACCTTCAAGGAGAAAACCCATTGCCGTGAGAAAAACCCCGAGTCAAATCAAATATGAATTTTCAATAATGTTAAGTCTTAATCATCACTCTTATACATGTAGGACTAGGAAGCCAATTGCAATATTTTTGTTTTACTAAAATAGAGAAGCTTACCTTTTTTTTACTTTAAAAAGTGAAATACCTATAATAAAGTTGATAAAAGTAATGTCTCTAGAACGAGTCTACTTTATATTCAAAAAGTAATTTTTTTTGGCTCATAGAAAAAAAATAAACATATTTTAAAGGTATATTTGGAATTTAGTAAAACTTTACATTCTTAAACAAAATATGAGTAAAATTATTTATAATAATATAATATTAAAAAAATTTGAAACAAAAGCTGAGCTTCAAAATTCCAAAGATAATGTGAGGGAAAGACAGAATAAAATGAGTTTGTTTGGCCATCGGTTTCATGGACGAGGTATAATAATTCTTAGCTTCCACTTGATCGCCATTGGTGATAAGTAGATGCTACAGCTTTCATTCCTGTAGCCATGACCTGCCAAGAATTACATTGCAACAAGACAAGTTATCTATAACACAAAATTTTTTATAAGAGTTTAACCCTTCAATGTATATTGGGAGCTTGATGTCCACCATTGTTTTCTTAGTTTCGCCGCTGAAGCCAACTAGCACGGATGTCCGGGGAATGATTTTCGAGTCTGGGATATTCATCTTCTGGAGTACATCATGCTGAATGATGTTGATTGAGCTTCCACTATCAACTAGGATCCTGCGCACATAATGATTAGCAATAAATAGAGTTACAATCAAACCGTCGTGATGATGATCCTGGATGTTTGTTTTATCTTCTTCATCAAAGAAGATTCTCCTATTAGTCGTCAAGGTAGTGGATATGACAGGTCATTCTCCATTCTCCAATTTAGTCTCTTTAGCATGCCTCTTGGCCTAAGAGAAAGATGTTCCACATATATCCGGGCCGCCGGAGATGAAATTGATGACTTGTGCATCAGGTGGGGCAGAGTTGCTTTTTGTGGGACATTTTCAGCATCCTGGATCCTTTGACTTTTTTCTTCCCATGAGCTCTTTGAAGTGGCCTTTACTTAGAAGATATCCAATTTCCCTTCTTAGACCAATGCATTCGTCGGCCAAATGGCCAAAATCTTCGTGGAATGCACACCATTTGGACTTGTCCTTGAAGGATGTCGACTTTTCATTTTTTCGAGGCCACCTTGCTTTGTCTCCAAGATCCTTGATAGCACAGATTAGGCCATGAGTATCGACTGAGAATCAATACTCGGAAATACTTGGGTAATCCTCATTATCATCGTCTCCTTCTTCGGCTGCTCCGGCATTTTGGTTGTTGAACTCGGAGTATGGCTTTGAGTTGTTATTTCTGAATGAGGATCCTTGTTTCTGGTTTGGTGATTCTTGTTTTTTTGGAGCTCCTAACCGTTCTTGGATCTTCTTGTCATCCTCTAGCCTTATAAATCTGAGTGCCATGTTTCTAACTTCATCTAAAGTCCTACATGGGGTCATCACAAGATCGTCATAAAATGGGAAGCCCTTATGTAGTCCCATCTTGAATGCCTCAACAGCCGTAGCCATATCAAGATTAGGGATTTCTAGGGCTTCCCTGCCAAACCTTGTAACAAAATCCCTTAAGGATTCATCATAAGGTAGGACAACTCTATATAAGTCACTAGTTAATTTCTCGAATTTTCTACTACAAGAAAATTGGCTATTGAATAAATTAACTAAGTGTGAAAAAAAAGTAACAGAGTAAGGAGGAAGACTTAGCAGCCATTAAAGCGCAGATTCTGTTAATATGGATCTGAAGCCCTTGCATAGACAGGCCTCCTTGAGTCTTTCAGGAATTGGATTGATCTCCATCCTCTCCCTATATTGAGCCACATGCTCCTCTGGATCAATGGTACCATCATAGACCTTCATATTGGGGGTTTGAAGCGTTTTGGGATTTCAACATCACATATTGGTAGAGCAAATCTTGATAGCTTGTGGCTCCTTCTGGTATTTCAGGAATGGGTCGGACCACTCCTAATACACTAGATATCATATACTTCAGTTTCTGGGGCTCCTTGGCCATGGCCTGGTTAATACATGTATCCTGCATGGAACCAAGGTTAGTGTCTAAGGATATGGGATTATAAATATTACCTCTTTGTTGACTAAACATCAGCATCCCGGACGAGTAGCTAAAGTAGGAAGAATCTGCTATGGTAGTTGGTCCACCAGAGGCAATGGTCTGCATAGGGATGATGTCTCCTTCATGGACCTCTGAAGACCTTTGATGTTGAATTCCTGAGGATCCTTGACTCTACCAGAAGGATCCTTGAGGTTGGAAGTTGAAGAATCCTTGATGATAGAAATCCAAAAGATCCTGGTTGAAAGATGGATGATCCTTACTGGAGAAACGAGGATCCTTGAGCTTGTTATCCCATGGATCCTGGTTGAAGGATGGATGATCCTTTCTGAAGGAACGCGGATCCTTGAGCTTGCTGACCCATGGACCCAGGTTGAAGGATAGATGATCCTTGTTGGAGGAACGAGGATCCTTGAGCTTGCTGACCCATGGACCCCGGTTGAAGGATAGATGATCCTTGCCGGAGGAAGGAGGATCCCTGAGCTTGTTGAGCCAGGGATCCTGGAGTGGTGAAATCCAACATCCTTGGTATAAAAGGAGTATGATCCTCCAGTTGCCGCGTAGGATCTTCTTGTTAGTTTTTTCTGTTGTTCGATGTACGCATTTACCTGCGAAAACATAGCAGAAACATCATTGTTAGAATTTACCACAGAAGTGGCAACAGTGGTCTTTGAGCTCTGGAAGACTGGCAGTTGTGTCTTGTTTTTCCAGCAGCAGTAGTCCTTGGTGCTCCTATTAGTGGAGGAGGCACGGTGGTAAAGTTCTTGGTGGGTGAGAAACTGATGAAGGCATGGTGGATGAAATAGAAGATTGTTGAGAGGCCATTGATCGGTGTGTGACCTAACATATATTATCTGTACCCTAACATATAGGAACGTGCATCCGTGTTTAATTAAATTATTGTAGTTTCCACATGATAAAGTACCAACTTAACAATGACGGTTGCTTATTATTGTAAACGAGATCGTTTATTGATCATTTTCTTTAATTAAAACGTCGGTGATAGTCCTTTATGCATTGTGGACGATTACGTATTTGATCCTGGGTTTGGGTTTGGGTTAGTATAATATATGGACAAATTTGCAATTTAGTCCCTAAAGTTCCAGGGTGGATACATAATGGGTTAAAACTTAAGTTTAGGGTGTATTTTGAATATAATTCAAAAATATTATGAAAAATTAAATAAATATAATTAACAATAATAATAACTCGATAAATGCGACATTTTATTGACTTAATTTCCTGAATATAGAAACGAGTCGGATAACGGCTAAGAAAACAATAACGATTGTTACAATTTAATTATGCCATCTGGACTTCAAATCATGCATCCAGACTTGAAATTTTAATTTTTAATAGTACATTATTATAATTAACTTTACTCATGTTTAGTGTTTCTTTTATAGTTTTATCAAATTATAAATATACGATTGAGTTTTTTTTTCTACGTGACGATATTAATCTTGTTCAAAACCGAGCCCGGTTAAAATTATATCAAAATATTCAATAAAAAAATTGACATGGCTTGGTATTGAGTAAGCGCATTTCAACAATATATTCGGAATATTATAAAAAATTATATTTTAAAAGTAAAAAAAACAAAAATAAAATGTAAGGCCCCGTTACTGGTAGCCCTACTTTGGTGTTGGATTTACTCATAAACGCAGTTCTTACAAATCAGAGTTAATTAAAACTTTTCGCGGAATATAAAGCATCATCCTTCTTTACAAAACATTAAATCTTTTCTTTGATATTATAACCCAAAACATTATATTTAAAACATCTTCTCTTCTGTCTTCGAATGCCAGCCGTTCAATCAATGTCATGTGTCGTCCTCATGCTAACTCTATAATTAGCTCACCTGCGTGCATACTAAAAGTCAGCTACGCTGAGTGAGTTCTAGTTAATCAAGCAACTTATCATACAACCACTACATGCAATTATATACGTATCCGAAGACACATAGCCCACTATCTAACTTGCTCACCTTACCACTTAGCCTCTTATTTACCCCTACAGCTTAGCCACTTTAATAACGAATAAAGTTATGCCACTTTGCCACTTTAATAACGTACAACGTTATGCCACTTTGCCACTTTAATAACGAAGTCACGTATAGGATTACCCTACCACGTACCATCGTCATGCCACTAACACTCTTACTAGACCCTTGCCACTTCTAACACACTCTACCTCTACTTGTCTACATCACACTTCGTATCAGTTCATCATTTACATAATAAGCAAGTCACATCATAGCATTCATACACACTAACAACCACTTGGCAATCACTATCCTTGGCGATACGTGCAATATCCGAAGATCGTTACGTACCGACAAGCATTATATAATAGCTACCTTGTATAACATCTATAGCATACACTTACCACTTAAGGTAAGTGTATTCACACTTCACATCGAGTATGCACACAACCCAGAAAACATAACAAGGAAATGGGGCTAGAAACTCACCTTATCTCAGCTACTTCTTCTTCTAACAGCTACTCCTTCTCGAGCTGTGCGCGTCTAACTGTTTAATATTTACTTGTATCAATTAACTATTTCTATCCATATCGTATTTTCTAGTTCAACTACAACCCACAATGAACGGGGGTCCGGGGGCAGTGCCCTG
The DNA here is from genome assembly GCF_021521415.1 of Bidens hawaiensis. Lineage (NCBI taxonomy): Eukaryota > Viridiplantae > Streptophyta > Magnoliopsida > Asterales > Asteraceae > Bidens > Bidens hawaiensis. Next base: position 45,910 of record NW_027497395.1, on the reverse strand, counting down.
GCAGCGGGGTCTAGGGGCGGCAGCCCCTAGCAGGGTCCAAGGGGCAGAGCCCCTGGCTGGGGTCGAGCTTGGAAAAATTTTATTTCTATTAACTGTCTTATCACATTTTCTACTACGATTTTAAATTATTATTTTATTCGCCATCACATATTCCATAACGAATTAAGTGTAATTCGTTATCAGATTACACTCTAATTCGCTATCCAGATCACATTCTGATTCGTTATCCTTCCTAGCCGATTCGTTAATCTAGTTCGTCATCTTCCATATTGGACCTTGTTAACGAACTGGTCCTTTAACGAACTAAACCCTCAACGACTGGGGGTTCATTCGTCATCCTTGACTTAACGAATTGACACAACGAATTAAGGCTAATTCGTTATCTTCCCCTAGGAAACTGGCATAACGAACTAAGGCTAGTTCTTCTCCCTTCCGCTAACGAATTAGGTTTAGGTCAGAGAATGTCAGAACATTCTCTGACATTTACCTTATCCTCGTACCAGCCAACTCCGGCGCCGCCTTTCCGGCGCCGCCTTCGCCGGAAAAACGCATTCCAGCACCGTTTTCACCATTTTTCGTCCCGTTCGATCCAGATCTGATCAAGGGTGACCCCTAACTCATCTTAGGTTCGGTTTATACCCGATTCCACCCGGATCTCGTGGCTCTAACGGTTTAACGGTGTTGGCTCATCGTTTTGTCACTAAACCTAACGGGTTTGGGTTCATACAACAACATACTAATCTTACCTCGGGTTGAAAACCGATTCTCCTTCTTCTTCCTCTTGGTTTTGGCTAGAGAGATAGAGAGTAGGATGAGAGAGAGCTAAGTGTGTGTTTTGGTGGTGTATGGAATATGTGTAAATGAAGGGATTTGGGCATAATGGAGGTATTTATATGATGGGTCATGGGCTTGAGCCCATGGTCTATCTTCCTTTCATTTTAACCCAAGTCCATTACCCATATTACCTAACCCAACACAAGCCCGACTCGTATTAACTCCTATTTAATTAAATTATTTCTCCGCTAACCCGAGTAAACTTTCTCACCAAAAATAATTAATATAAATGATATTATTTTAGAAATTTCGGGATGTTACATAAAATATAAGTAAAATTATTTATAATAATATAAGATTAAAAAAACTTCAAAACAAAATATGAGCCTCAAAATTTTCCAAGAATAATATGGGCGAGAAAGACGGAATAAAATGGGTGAGGCGGTCCGCCGCCATCCTTTGCGGTCCGCCAAGGTCCCAGCGAACTGCATATAAAAGGGGGGAGTAGGGGGTGATTCAAATCATTCCAAACTCGATATACACATTCTCATACCTCGGGTTTTGTTCTTGACAACCTACGACGACCCGATGAGTCATTCGAGTCTCAAAGTTCGTGGCACCAAGTTGGAGTCCCAACGTCACTCCGAATATTCGACGTTTCATACCCCGACACCCGATATGTAGTTAAGGTGTTGCTCGTTCACTCTTAAGCTTTACACTTTATATACCCAGTTAAGGTAAGGGTTTCGCTTAAATTATTTCAATGCATAGCTTCGACCCTAGTCGAAGATATAGCCAAAACCTTGGAAATTTTTATATATTAAACTTTCATAAATAAGGGTGTATTAAATAAGGTTTCTTTATGGCAAATAAACATAAAGGATGTTTCTTTATGAAGAATAAAAAGACTTATAAAATGGTAAATAAACAGAAAGAATATGGGTATAACTGTTATACAAAGACACATGTATTATCAAGGTTTAAAGATATAAAATTCAGACTAAAGGTATGGAGCTATATGATTCGATCTAGATATTTATACAAAGTTATTCTTGTGCTATAGGTCCAAGGTAATAAACTCATCAAAGCATGTATCAGTTCAAGTAATCATCATAACAAAGGTGAATACGCCAAATCTTTACATACAATTAAAAACGAGTCATTTATACAATAACATGTATGGATTTTTCTTTCTAATAAACTCTAGTATTTTGTACTCACTTAATAAAAGTTTTCGTATTTATTTCACCGTCTACATTTGTTAGTGTTGAATTGTATGTTATTTATTGAATAACATTAACTTTGTATGCGTAATTATATGATCATATACTCATTTCATCATAAACATGCTTAATCGTTAATATGACACGCTGAACCGGAATGCCTAGATCAATATTTTTAACATGTAACAAAACATTTTGTTATTATTAAATTTATCCTAAGTATTTAAATTGATCATGTGAATAAAAAAATGGAACATTCTAGAACCTTCTATCTTAACCTTTTTCACTAGTAAGTTTATCTACTTAAGTTAATTTGAAAAAATAAAAGAAAAAAAATAAAAGTGCCGTGCACTTTTGTATGTGCACACATATATATTTATTTTTTTATATTATTAGCATTATCATTATTAATATTAGTTTGTCTCTTGATTTTTAAACAAGTTTTATTTCTATCTAAAATGTATCCAAACCTCAACTTTTGGCCTATAAATAGAGCCTCTCATTCTCATTATTTTTCACACCAAATCTCATTCTCTTTAGAATAATCAAGTAAGTTTTACATGTTTTCTTTGTTGTTCATATTTCATTCTAATGAATTTCTTTTAATTGTTCGTATGTTTTTGAGTTTTCTTTTAAATATTTATAGTTGTTCATATACTGTCACCATGATCATCATAAATTGTTAATAAAACCCTTAATATTTTGCTTTAAAGAATATGATGATCATGTTATTCCAAGTTATCACAATTATTATCTCAAGATCTTGGATCAAAGTATAATTTTTCCATGAAAAATTATGAATATTCATATGACCTTCAAAAACTCATAAAGTTATTATAAACATCCTAAATTAAATATTTACACTTTAACCCTATACTTTTGTTAATGTCAATAAATATCCTAAACTATATGATATTACACTTTTAACCTTTTACTTTCTTGTTTATCTAAACCATTCTAAAACATTTTGAGTTAGTATACAAATACAGTATAAAACCGGGTATGTATGTATCTAACAAGTAAACGGTTCTGTCGAAGGCAAGAGTGGCGTAAATAATCTCACTGGACCCGTGACTCTTACCTGGGAATCAACTTGCTGGAGGTCATGCTCTTGGTTTAAAACATTCTAGTATGCGACACTCTAACTAATTTAAAAATCAAAACTTAATCTAGGCCATCCCGTGACCTGTTCAACAAACTCTTGCTCGTGTTTGTGTTCATCCATCAAGCAAGGTGAGTTCATAGACCCTTTTACATGCTTTTAAACGTTTTATAATTTGGGGTGGAAACATGCAACTTATTTATTCTATGTTTTATGAATGTTATTTGATTCAAGATTTATTCATAATATTCATTGTATGTGATCATTACCGGTATATACTTAATCGCATGTACAACCATTAACTTGTTAAGCTCGTGGTAGTATGATGATAGATCTATTGGCCCGACCCGCTCACTCAGGCCTCTGGTAGAGGCCTGTGTGTTTAGAATCCAACGATCGTTAAACATTAAACATAATAGTCTAATCATGGATTAGATGACCTGCGGATCGTGTTAGAGGTTTGGATGTAATCACAAAAGTATACAAGTAACTTAACACATATGGAATGTTTTCAACAAATAACTCATTTTCTAGTATTTTATTTAAAACCTATATTCTTACCAACAATTTTTAGTTGACACTCTCGCATGTTTTTCAGGTGATGGAAATTAAGTTATGAAAATTCATGAAGTATCACTTAGGTGATGTGTCAGACCTAGAAGTTTAAATAAATCAAGTGTTATGCCTTTCTTGTTATTTGAATTATGTTTGGTTTAAACAACATTTTGGTTTATTTTAATAAGAGTTTTTACATTTAATATCAGTGCATGATTTCAATCTATGCACGTCGCGGCGTTTTTGCCTTCGACCGGGGTGTGTGACATATACAAAGTCAAAATTTTATATCAAAACAACTACCAACAATGGTCATACGTTGTCACACCCAAACCTACGGCGGAAATGTCTGGCGTGAGCTGATTGCTCACAGCTCTCAAGGTACTATCATGTAATACTTAAAATTATAAGTACAAAATCCATAATTCAAATAAACCAAATATATCAAAGTTTTTCTTCAAATAAATTCAAATATATAATTCTAATAAATAAACAAATATACTATTAAATTAATTCAAATAAACCATAGATATTCAAGTACAAAATCCATAATTCAAATAAATAAAACAAAACAAATATATTAAAGTTCATGATCTTGTTTATTCTCTCTATCATGCAATCCTAAGTTTTTCTTCCAGACCAGCTTAAACATCACATCACACGATGACCTGCATATGCGTTAAAAACACAATAGGTTTATTAAAACTAAGTTGAGTGAGTAGCACACCAGATTTAGTGTATATATAATAAATAGATAAAAATGCAATAGTGTCAAATGAGATAAGCAATTGAACTAATGAGCAAGTAAATGAGCTGTCGAAAAGCACGATGCCAGATAAACTGGATGATGACCTTACGACGGTCATATGATCATAAAGTTATGAGATTATGCAGGACTTCTCCGAATGCGATTCAAATAGAGCATATAAGCACATAACAGGTAAGGTATAAATTGTTCAACAAAAGTGATAAACAATTGCAATTTGCGTATTAGATAATAGGGAAATAAATAATAATGCATATGTCGCCAAAAATGAATGTAAAAGAAGGGGAGATGTGATACTCACCTGATCGGGATGAACGAAATAATAGTGATGATGTGAGAAAGATAAATCCTTCGGGATATACCGTCAAGGATTCATAGTTAAATAATAATAATATTATGAGTTATTAACAAATGAGATAGCACATATAATGGATTTGAGATTTCGATGTGAATTAAATTATGTTGTGATTAGAATGGTTATTGATTGAACGATCTCTACGGTTATTGTTATTGCAAAATCGTTATTATTGTCATTATTTGTTTATAATATTATTAGTTTTATTATTTATAAATCACCATTAATTATTCTTAATAAAATATATATAATTAAATATTTAAATAATTCAAACAATTAAAACATAAGATATGCTTATAATAATATCTAAATAAATAAATAAATATACAAATTAAATAAAGTAATTTGATTAAATATAATTTGAGATTTACCTATAATTATTAAAATAAATAAAACACAAATATAAATATTTAAATAACTAATTGTAGTATGTAATAATAAATATAGTATTATTTAAATAAATATTTTTCTCAAATATTTAACGCAAAATACTTTTAAAACGTTTAACATTATTGTTATACTTTTTATACAATAAATAGATATATATATATATATATATATATATATGGGTTTATAGTTTATAATGATTTTAAGGACAAGAAATGCTAGTATCTACCAGTTTTAAGTGTCGCGTCTTAATCAAATAACGTTTATTATTAACTAGTATTTTAGTCCGGCGCGTTGCCGGCGGGCGAATTGGTAGAGCCAGGTTGTGGTTAAACCTAAGCGTTGAGGCAGTAAGTCGACATGAATTTGGTATGTTTCGCTTACATGCGTTATTGTACTGGAACTAATACCAAATATAAAACAAAACGGTTATAAAAATTGAGGTCGACCAATGGGGTGGCGTCAGTCGTTAAAACTCGATAATTGTCCATCCCAGTTGTTGGTAAAACACGCATTGAGGTGGCAAACCGACGTGAATTTGGTATAATAATGACACTCGTATAGCGTATAGCTTTTAAAATGACGTTTATTTAACAAGCAAAACTCGGACGTTGTGGCAACGAATTGACTCGACTTCGATGGGTAGCACATGGGTTCGTTACGGTATCATAAATATAGCTAGATAATAATTTTGACAAATTAACATATTTTAAAAATAATTATAAAAAACATAAAAGAAACACAAAAATTGATTGGAGTTCTCCATATAACAAAAAAATAAGCATTGAAAATTATGCCTTCAATTGTGTTTCGAACTTGCACTTTCTCTAGTTTCCTTCTAGGCTAAGCACTAAGAAATTGACAACAACCAACACACCAAAACAACACAATTGATTAAGGATCAAAATGATTTACCTAAAAACAAACAAAACAAATAAAATATTTTAAAAAATCTTTTGTGACACCAAACTTTCTAATTATACTATATATATAATATATACTTATAATTCATACCGACATATATACACACACATACATATATATACAAACCTTGTGACGAGATTAGCTTACACAGACCGGTAAATTTATGATGTTGGTTTAATAAGATAATATTCATTTTATGTTTAAAAATAATTATAATAATTATTTAATATATATATATATATATATATATAAACCATTAAAAGAAAAAAAAAATAAAATACCCAAACCCCGTCTAGGGGGCTCGAACCCGCGCCCCTGGCCGGTTCACAGCTTTATACACCTACACACCAAGTGGCTGGTGTGTTCAGTCTGTTATAACCCCATAACAAAAACAGAAATACATGACTGGTTAAAAATCCCCAAATCCAATGAAACACTAATTTTGCAATTGATAAATCCGCTCGTTGTTCGCTTAATTGATGTTAGGGCTTTGATAATACTTGTTAAAATGATTGTTATGGATATGGTAATTACCTAGATCCGATACGAATTGAGAGGTTAACTTAACGAGGTGTAGTCGGCATAAACGTGAATCAGAATGTGATATATCAGGCAAACATAATGCAATTAGCTTAAGGATTAGGTACGCCATATCAAGGGAAAAATGCAAACTTGTTTAATTGTAATATTATGAACCCTAGGTGGTATGTCGCTATGATGGTAAAGACGGGTCTTGATATTCTTATAAACGATATCAATTTGATCATCATTCTAAAATTAATTAGTCGGTGTAGCATGATTAAGCCTTATGGATGATTTGGTATGATCAATTCCAATTATAATGCAAAGATTAAGGATCAGAAAATCTACATGGGTCGCGGGTTGGTTCATACAGGTTTATTAAGGATCAGAAAATCTACATGGGTCGCGGGTTGGTTCATACGGGTTTATGGTTATGGATATGGGTATGGGTTGGGGTTAAAGATATAATATAATAAAATCTTTTAAATCAGATTTGCAAGAAGGCCCTCAACTTTTGGGTGTGGATACATATTGAGGTTAAACTAAGTATTAAGGTGAAAAATGCACATATTTGAAGGTTATTTTCATCAAGAAAATATAATAAACAATCGTAATTTTCTTATATTCAATAGAATCAATGTTTGATTTTGTGTAAAGAGACAACTCGGAGAAGAGTAAAAGCAAATAGAGGCAATCGCCGATGCTAAAAGATATATGACATATGTTATTTTTTCTTTAATAAATGTGTTTAATAGCCTCTTTGGCTATTTGCCAAGTTGATCAATAGATTGATATATGTATCTACCTTTTAAAAGCTTTATTTATTGTTTATTTGTTTATGTATTAATGTAAAACTTGTACCATTAATTATGAAATCACTTTTATTATTTAATATTTTTGTTCATATTTTGTTAAGAGTGTTTGAAACTATCTCGAATACATGAGTGAGTTATTCTGAGATGATATATCAACCATTTATACTACTTTTGGCGCTTGAGGCCTGACTCACCAAAAATACCTTCATGGAGAAAACCCATACCCTCGAGTCAAATTTTAAATATGGATTTTTAATAATGCTAAGTCTTAATCATCACCCTTATACCAGTAGGACTAGGAAGCCAATTGCAATATTTTTGGTTTACTAAACTAGAGAAGCTTACCCTTTTTGTTTTTTACTTTAAAACGTGAAATACCTATAATAAAGTTGATAAAAGTAATGTCTTTAGAACGAGTCTACTTTATATTCAAAAAGTAATTTTTTTCAGCACATACAAAAAAAAAATAAACATATTTTAAAGGTATATTCGGTATTTGGTAAAACTTTACAATCTTAAAAGTAAAAAAAAAAACAAAATACGAGTAAAATTATTTATAATAATATAATATTTAAAAAAAATTGAAACAAAAGCTGAGCTTCAAAATTCCAAAGATAATGTGAGGGGAAGACAGAATAAAATGAGTGGGGCGATGAGGATCCGTTTTCAAACAAGTCGTGGCGTCGCATTTGTTATGCAAACACGTCGTCACGCTAGATTCAATGACAAGTGTCGTCTTTTTCTTGGACAATCAAACACTTCGTCCTACCTGAAAAACACGTTGTTGCCAACGTGTTTATGGGGACATGCCTGGAATTTTTGTGTTTTGGGAAAAAATGTCGAACTCCTCTTTACAAAAAGAACATTTTAAGAATTTTCCCTATTTTACGTGCCCTTAAAGGGGGTATCGTTGTGTAACATCCAAATTTTGATAATAATAAATAAAGGAAATTATGTTTGTTTAAATGTGTGTTAATATTTAGTTAAGATTAAATATAATAAAGGAGTACGAACTTGTTTAACGAAAGATGGATTAAAGGGTGGTGATGGGCCTTAGGTCCATGGGCTTAAGAGAGTATAAATATTCCTTAAACCTCCCTAAAACCCTAAATCTCTCATTCTTATCTCCTAGCCTCCTTACACACACTAAAAACACACACAAACTCTCTCTTGAAATTTGCCAAGGACTCATGATCGACTACCAAGCTCAAATTTTGAAATATCTTGACTATACAAGCAACATACAAGTTTATTTTTGCATATCAAAGCTAACCGTAGCATTTAATCGCGAAAAGGTATGTTCTTTACATTTCATTTTTATGAACGATTTGCCCTAAAACTTGACACGGAGACTAATCGGGTAAAGTTACTTTATAAAAATGTGAACATGACGATAAAAGTGGAATTAATAAACTTGCGGGTATACGGTTTACTTAGAAGCCCTAGATCTAGTTAAAACGGGTTTATAATAAATAAAGGATGGAAATTTATTGATAAACGATGTAGATCTTAGCCAAAATGGTAATGGAAAGGTTCAAAGAGCAATGTGGTGTCTTGATAAGGGTTTAGATGTTAAAATAAATGATGATAATGGAAGTAGGAAAGTGAACAGTAGCCCAGAGGGTGGATTCGAATGAAATACCATTCGAATACAACCCTTCTATTCGAATACTCTATCTCTCGTTTTCAAACGAATGCATTGCCTATCCGAATACATGGGTGTGTGTATATAAATTGTATTCTAAGTTATAGCCATTTGAATACATGGGAGTTGTATAAAATTTGTATTCTAAAAAGTGGTCATTCGAATATATGAGTTGTATTCTAAATGTAGCCATTTGAATACAATCTCCTTGATCTCCTTGGACACAGCTTATTCGAATAACAAGTTACAAGTTGTATGCTAATACAAACCCATTCACATACATCATGTTTCTGTACACAAATGCTCTATTAGAAATCAAGAACATAAAGGAGTGTAATCGAATACATTAAAGAAAAGAATGGAGAATCCAATCGAATACATGTTGTATTCGATTGACATGTTCATTCGAATACATGTTCATTCGAATACGATTGCATTCTAACCCCTGCCTACTTAAATAAAAATGTATGTATTCGAATACCAAGGTATTAGAATACAATGTATTCGAATACAATAGTGTTCGTTGCCATGCCAATACAAATGCTATGTCTCACAAGGCTATTAGAATAGACCAAACTTAATCATTTCTAGTAAAACTTAAAGGAATAGTATGATATTAGATAATTGACACATATGATTAATACACAGTTAACCGTGCTCAATTAAGGAAGGGGATTACAATAAACTCATAGAGAAACAGGAGAAATGTGAGTTCTAGCCTGATTTCCTTGTTATGTTTACGAGGCTGTGTGCATACTCAATATGATTGTTAATACACTTACCTTAAGTGGTAAGTGTATGCCATAATGATAAATGTGATAGTTGTATGTATGTTATGAATGCATGCTTGACGGTACGTGAACGATCTTCGAATATTGCACGTATTGTCAAGGAAGGTAATGTGTGGTAAGTATGAAATGAGTATGTAAAAGAAAGTATGTGTGAATGATGTATGTATGCCAATATTGAAAGTATGTATGAATGTTATATTATAAATACAAGAAAGGTAAGGTAAGATGTATAGAAGAAAAGGGAACCGGACCCTAGTAATATTCGAGGCAAGAGGGAACCGAACACTAATAATATTCAAAGCAAGAGGGAACCGGGCCCTAATAATACTCGAGGAAAGAGGGAACCGGGCCCTAATAATACTCGAGGAAAGTAGGGCGTAATGCTCTTTAAAACGTAAGGTATGATTATACGACCGTATAAAGTATGAACGAAAGTATGTATGTGTGTACATTAAAGAAGTCAAAGCAGGTTAAGTATGTAATTATGAATGTATTGTATGTTGCCTGATTAACTAGAACTCACTCAGTGTAGCTGACTTTTAGTATGCACGCAGGTGAGTAGGATGAGGCAGCTAGCTTGAGGAGGACACATGACAGAAGAATAAGAAGCTGGCATCTGAAGACTTATGAAGTATTTATGAATGATGCTTTATTATGAAAGACAAAATATGTTTGTTTAAGACATGTTTATGAAATGATGCGTAATGTTTATTGAAAGTTTTATATTCCACAAAAGTTTTAATTAAATCTGATATTTAGAACTGTTTTTATGAGTAAATCCAACACCAATGTAGGGCACCAGGACCGGGGCCTTATGTGACATTCGTCAAAATCGGGTCCCGTTTGTACTCGTTTGTATTCGTTTTGTAACTGTTTATCATGTAAACCTACCCGTTTTGTAAACCGAAACTTATAATATAATCAAAATGATGGATTTTATGTTACAATATTGTTTTACACGTGTTGGTTTCTGAAAACATCCATTCGGGTCCTTAAAATGGCCTTAAAACGCTTAAAACCAACTCCGGGGGACAAAACTGCCAATTTTGAAAGTTCAGAATTTCCACCAGGTGACCTTAGCATCGCGCTAAGGTCAAGGGGCAGAGACCTTAGCGCCGCGCTAAGGTGAGTCTGCACCAGATTGCTTTTTGTGTTCCCTTGTTTGTTCTATTGTCCAACGAATCCGAGTTTTAACCATTAAATCACTTGTTTAACCCCTCTAAGCTCATCCTATAAATACCCAACCCTTTCCAACATAAATCCCTGCTCATAAACTCTTTCCTCACTCAAATTCAAAGATCGTACAAGGTTATTTTCATGTTTATGCAAAGTTTGACTTCCAAAGTCAAACTGAGTTAGTTCTTCATTTTTATTAGTATATCTTAGTCTAAATTAATACTTGAAGCATATGGCACAACATATATATAATATACACCCCTTGTTACCTTTGGTAGTTACTTATCCGGCTCCGGTTGGTTAAGTTTCAGGCCTCGTAAGGCAAGGCTACATGGAGGACTTCGTGTTCTTGATATAATTACGATCTTTTCGACCAACTTCCAGGCGCAACGTGTTTCACAAAAATTTATCTTCGATCGGGTTATCATCAATTGCGTGTTCGCGAAGAAGACATTCCAAAAACCTCTTTTCGTACTCGATATGGAAATTTCGAATTTTTGGTCATGCCCTTCGGGTTAACTAATGCACCGGCGCTGTTTATAGATCTCATGAAACGCGTTTGCAAACCATTCCTTGATAAATTCGTTATTGTCTTTATTGATGACATCCTTATCTTTTCCAAGACCAAATCCGGACATGAGCATCATTTGGTTCCATTGTCAAACTCCTTAGCAACGAACGACTCTACGCCAAATTCTCCAAATGCGAATTTTGGCTCGAGTAAGTTCAATTTTTTGGAAATATCGTAAACGACAAAGGTATTCATGTTGATCCCGATAAAATTGAGGCCGTTAAGGATTGGAAAAATCCAACGACTCCCACGAAAATTCTATCCTTCCTCGGTTTGGCCGGATATTATCGGCGTTTCATTCGGAATTTTTCCAAAATCTCTTTGCCGCTTACCTCCCTTACTCATAAAGGAAAACCATTTGATTGGGGTTCAAAACAAGAGGAAGCCTTTCATACTCTAAAGGAAAAGCTTTGCAATGCTCCCGTTCTAACCCTTCTCAATGAAAACGACGATTTTGTCGTATTTTTCGATGCATCTCATCAAGGCCTTGGTTGTGTTCTCATGCAACGAGGTCAAGTCATCGCATACGCATCAAGGCAACTTAAGGTCAACGAGAAGAACTATACGACTCACGATCTCTAAAACTTGGTGCCGTCGTTTTCGCTCTCAAAATCTGGAGACATTACCTTTATGGTACAAAATGTGTTGTGTTTACCTATCATAAAATCCTTCAACATATTTTTTACCAAAAAGATCTCAACATGAGACAACGACGATGGGCCAAATTACTTAGTGATTACGATTGCGAAATTCGCTACCACCCCCGGTAAAGCGAATGTTGCTGCCGACGCCTAAGTCGAAAGGTTAATGTTAAATCCATTCTGCTTTTAAGAGTTGTTGTTCAACCGATCTTCAAATTCGTATCTTTCAAGCTCAGCGTATCTCCGTTGAAGAAGGTAACATGTACGACGAAATGTCATGTGGAGCCGAACTTCAACTCGAAACCAAACCCGATGGTCTTTTGTACTTTCTCAATTGTTTGTGGGTTCCCGATCGCGATGATCTTCGTACTTGTATACTCGACGAAGCTCATAACTCGCGATATTCCGTTCATCCCGGTGAGGATAAGATGTGTTTCGATCTTCGTGCTACCTTTTGGTGGCTGGGTATGAAAAAGGACGTAGCGTTGTTTGTATCTAAATGTCTTATTTTCTCAAAAGTCAAAGCCGAACATCAAAGACCTTTTGGTCTACTCGAGCAACCACCGATTCTTGTTTGGAAATGGGAAGACAGCTATGGACTTCATCACTAAACTACCCAACACCAAAAAAGGAAACGATAGTATTTTGATGATCATTGATCGTTTAACCAAGTATGCTCATTTCATCCCGATCTGCGAGAAGTATTCTGTCGAGCAGCTTGCTCAAATCTATGTTCGGGAAATTGTGTGCCGACACGGTTTACCATTCTCTATCATCTCCGATCGCGATGCTCGTTTTACTTCTCATTTTTGACGTTCACTTCAAGAAACCTTGGGAGCACGTCTCGATCTTAGCACTGCTTATCATCCTCAAACGGACGGTCAATCCGAACCTACCATTCAAACACTCGAGGATATGCTACGAGCGTGTGTCCTGGATTTCGGTGGGAACTGGGATCTCACATTCCTTTCATCAAGTTCTCGTATAACAATAGTTATCATTCTAGTATCGAGATGGATCCTTTCGAAGCTCTTTACGGTCATAAATGCCGTTCTTCGATTAGTTGGAACAAAATTGGTGAAGCTCAAATCACGGGACCTGAAATGGTCCAAGAAGCCACCGACGTGATCGATCAAATCCGTAAGAACCTCCTAGCAGCTAGAAGTCGTCAAAAGAGTTACGCCGACAAACGGTGAAAACCGATCGTTTTGTTGACGATCTAATCCTTCTAAAAGTATCTCCTTGGAAGGGGGGTACTTTGTTTCGGAAAGAATGGCAAGCTAGCTCCTCGTTTTGTTGGTCCTTTCAAAATTCTTGAGCGTGTTGGGAAGGTAGCTTATCGACTCGAACTTGCCGGTGTTCATCCGACTTTTCATGTTTCGAATCTCAAAAAAGTGCTTAGCCAAGGGTGATCTCCATATACCTTTCGACGAAGTACATGTCTATTAGTCGATGATCATGGTTGAACGACCCGTTAAGATCATGGATCGCAACGAAAAGAAAACCAAGCGTAATCGTCTTCGGTTAGTCAAAGTTCGATGGGAATCACGGCGTGGCGCGGAATTCACTTGGGAACGAGAAGACACAATGAAAGAGAAGTATACACACTTGTTTGCATCATCATCTTCGTCTTAATTTCGGGATGAAATTTCTTAATGTATGGGATACTATGACATTCGTCAAAATCAGGTCCCGTTTGTACTCGTTTGTATTCGTTTTGTAACTGTTTATCATGTAAACCGACCCGTTTTGTAAATCGAAACTTATAATATAATCAAAATTATGGATTTTATGCTACAATATTGTTTTACACGTGTTGGTTCCTGAAAACATCCATTTCGGTCTTTAAAATGGTCTTAAAACGCTTAAAACCAACTCCGGGGGACAAAACTGCCAATTTTGAAAGTTCAGAATTTCCACCAGGTGACCTTAGCGTCACGCTAAGGTCAAGGGGCAGAGACCTTAGCTCCGCGCTAAGGTGAGTCTGCACCAGATTGCTTTTTGTGTTCCCTTGTTTGTTCTATTTTCCAACGAATCTGAGTTTTAACCATTAAATCACTTGTTTAACCCCTCTAAGCTCATCCTATAAATACCCAACCCTTTCCAACATAAATCCCTTCTCATAAACTCTTTCGTCATTCAAATTCAAAGATCATACAAGATTATTTTCATGTTTATGCAAAGTTTGACTTCCAAAGTCAAACTGAATTAGTTCTTCATTTTTATTATTATATCTTAGTCTAAATTAATACTTGAAGCATATGGCACAACATATATATAATATACACCCCTTGTTACCTTTGGTAGTTACTTATCAGGCTCTGGTTGATTAAGTTTCAGGCCTCGTAAGGCAAGGCTACATGGAGGACTTCGTGTTCTTGATATATATATATATATATATATGTGTGTGTGTGTGTGTGTGTGTGTGTATTAACTATATAACTTGTTTATACATACTAACCATGTTTAACTTCTGTTCATTTTAGTTTTTAGATCATTTTTATAAGTTCCATGGTTATGGGTTTGAAGAGTCTAGCCTCGGTTTAACTGTAACTAGCTCTAAACCGTAAATCAAACTTTGTTTACTAGTTTTGTTAAATAATTGTTTAAACATGCTTTATGTTAGATTTTAATTTTCTAAAATCTTTATTATAAGTTCTATGGTTATGGGTTTGTAGATTCTAACCTCGGTCTTAACCCAAAACTAGATCCGAACCGAAAACCGAACTTTCGTTTAAAGACTTTATTGTTAACTTTTTGGTTGTAAAACTTAAGTTTCATTATTTATAAGTTGTCATACAAGTTCTTGGATATTTGGTCATGTGGAAACCATCTATGAACTTATTGTGAGATGGAAACCGAACCAAACCGAACTAAATCGATTTTCACTCGCGTAAGACACACAAGTGTGTTTTTAGCTATCAAGACTTGTATGTTTACTTAAACATAATATTTTATTAAAGTACTTGGAATGTTGAATCCAACTTGATCTTATAACAAAGTTTGGACCGACAAAAACAGAACACTCGCTTAACGTGCGTTGTTAATTCTAAAACGATAGAACTACATACTTGGTTAAGTGTTATTATATATTATGAGTTATCTTATAACATTTAATATTTTGAAAAGTTGACTTTGGGTTTGACCAATTATCAAGACCCGAACCAACAACCCGAACACTCGTTAAAGACCCGTTTTAGTATCTATATTCCAAAGGGACTTGCATTTTTGCATTTTTACCCACCTTATTACTTAACATAGGTTGAGTAACTATTAAGGTTAGATACTTTAACCCGGTTTCGAGCAAACTTACATGTTTAAAGAGTTATTATTACAAGTTCTTAAATAGTTACTTTTTAAACCTTAAACTTTAAATGCTTACATTTCTTAACTTTTATTTTAAAGTTTTCATAAAACAACCATTTTAATACAAGGCTTTTATTTTTATTTAGGCTTTGCTCGTTAGACCCGTTCTTCCGATTACACGACTTTTTCCGAATCAAGTTTCTTACTTAAAAGTGAGTACTTTCATACCCCGTTTTCCATCTTTCATTTTGGGGGTGACATTTCATACTTTTCCAAATTACATGCTTTATACTTGAGTCTTAAACCACAAACATTATTGTATACTTTACTTAAATAATTGCTCGATTTGGTTTTCTATGCGCACATGCTTATATGTTTATGTGTTTGCCGCTTTCAGTTGGTTGAACTATAAATCTTAGTCTATTTGGCAACCACTTATAGCAAGGTGTCGTTAATGTATTCTTATTAATGGTAACTATAAATCCTAGTCTATTTGGAAACCCCTTATAGCAAGGTGTCGTTAATTTATTCTTATTAAGGGTAACTATAACTCGTTTCGTTATCCAAATTATTGCTATTATTTATTGTTTCGTATACAAGATTGTGGAAATTTATTATTATATATATACATGCTCAAAACTATGAATTGCTCACCAACCTTTGTGTTGATAAACTTTATTTTATGAAATGTTACATATTTGCATTTAGGTTGATATTGGGAGCTTGAAAAAAACATCATAGATACCTTTAGGATATTAGCAAAATGAACAATATATTTATTTACTATGTTTTGCTATGTTTATTGTATGAACAAGTATTGTTATGTGACTTTTGATGTTGTGAAATTAAATGAGTTTGTTAAATATTGTCGCTTTAAATAGTGTCATGCGCTTATGGGCAATCCGTCGCATCCCGGCATGTTCCGCCGCCTTTGGTCGGGGTATGACACCTTACACCTTGCAGTTGTAAAGTAGTAGTAGTAGTAGTGAAGACTTACCAAAAAGGTGGGGATTCAAGCATGAAAGACTTGCTAAAAATGATAGTTTACGTTAAGTCGGACACATGATATTACACCAAATGTGTAGGGTAACATAACCTCGTTAGGTGACTTTTGTTGTCATAAAGACTACACTACTATTATATGATGATATTCTGTTTTTACATATGTCATAATTTCTAGTTTATGCTATGTTATAATTTTATCAAATTGTTTTAATATAGGTAAATTCTAATCATACACCACCTAGGCTTACCAACTAGGCCTGATCACATATCATTCAGCATACGATTCGTATGCTAAGTATACAACCCATATACTGAAATCTTGGATTTGACCTTCTCAGATGTCATACACATATCATATGTAATGTTATACGGTTCATATAGCTTATATAAAACAAAAATCCGAATCATCTGAAATGTGCACGAGTCGTATGAAAAACTTTTGTGTAAAATTAATAAGCGCCTCATATAGAAAGGATACACTTCATATAATATAACATGTGACTTGTCTAAATCGTATATTAGTCGTATTCCCACTTTTTTGTAAAGTAGATAAACGAGTGGTATAGGACATTATACGAGGCGTTAGAGAACATTTGAACATTATACGAGTCATATGCTATTTTATACGATTTGTATGACTAATTTACAACTACAAAACTACATCTTAGCTTTAGAAAAAAACACACACACAATTTTTAGTAAAATCTACCTTAATCTATAACTTCTCACTTTCATTGCTACTTTTTACCGGACGCATGATTTTAATATATTTATTTTTATAATATTTATAATATTTGGTTTTTGATAATAGATAGTTATACTAAAGATAATATGTTTCATTCACTCATCGTGTTGACTTTTGCTTCGTTTTGCATATGTGATATCTTATTTAAATTTAACTATAGTCTAGTTTTGATGTTTAGTTAATATTTGATTTTTCAACTAAAATTGTTTTAGATATTTTATTGTAATTGTTCCACAAGCTTTATTAAATGTTTTTGGCTATGATTTTCATCGTGTGTTTTGTGTTACTTCGGTTCGGTTTTGGCTACCAAAAACCGCTACTAATTGTTTAGCGCAAGTTTGACCTAAAAACACGAAAATGTGAATACCCCTAAGTATTAAGCTCACATACTTGTATAACAAATACATAAAAATATAAGTACTAGCATACATCAAACCCAAACATAGTTAAAAGAGAAAAGTACTACTACATCCATACAAATTACTAGAATCTACACATACAACATAAAAAAAGATAACATTTGCGGCGACAACTTCAAAAGATAAACAATAATAACTATATTGTGCATTTATCATACTAGGCATCATCATAAACATCTCTAGAAATCTTTTGTATCAATAGACTAAAGATTGGGTGCTTATGGTGATGATGGAGAATGATTTGGCTATGTTCAAGGTTGATTTTATATTAGCGACTTGCAACTTCACCATGCGATCAAAGATTATCGGAAACTTTTTTAGAGTATATTTGGAGTTTCTCAAATGTCTCTTTAACAAAGAATTTTGACTTCCACTATGCTGGTTGTATGGTTACCAAAATTGAGATGTTTATCACACCATGTAGACACAAATTTTTCATTGCTAGGCTTCAACCATGTATCATACAACTAAGGAAATAGTCATGTATCTGTAAACACAATTGGTCACGCCTCAGTTGACAATAACATGTACAACAACAAAGTGAATAGAATTAAAACTTACTTGGGTGGCTTGAAGAGTACTTTTCTTCAAGTCGCTGGCAATGGTAAATGTACGACTACTTGGTGGAAGAATTGATTAACAATCTCCACTTACGGAGGAAGACCTCCCGGTCTTCTTCAAGCAGAAAAATTTACTTGGGGTGCCTGATAATATTTTGATATATGTGAAATAGACACAGTAACATTTCAACGTCTAGGAATTACCGTTGGCATGCATTAATCAGTGCAAACTCTTTGTATGTTACTATGACATATGGCTTCATACACTTTTCCTGCATCCTTTTTTAATTGGCTTAAGACCCATGTGTAACTATCTTATGTTTCATCACTTATAAAATCTAAAGCTACACAAAAGGTTTTATAGTTGGAAATAACACCTACAATCTCAACAAATGGCAAACTATACCTTTTTGTCTTGTATGTTTGTTGAGACATCGTTTTGCTTCTCGGTCTTTGTTTAAAGTATTTTATCATTAGAATAATGTATGGGGGTCTTTTGGTTATTGTATTAAAGTTACATTCGCTAATACAAAAACTCATTCGTTAGAGTAGCTAATAACGTATGTGTTTTACTCGTTTAGTTAAAGAATGATAGTTAACGTATGATAGCGAATGAGGCTCATTCATTAGGAATGTCTAACGAATGAGTTCATCGTCTATATATACCCATGTAATTTATTTTCTAATTAATAGTTCTCATTTATTCCCAATCCATCTCGTTACTATGCCCAAATCTACTCTCAACACACATACTTACACATAGTTAACGTAATTGATCCAAACCTAAACGTATTCATATCATTGACTAGATCCGTTAATGTAATGAACTCATAATCAATCAGACCTCGACTTCACAATGCTGCATCTAAGAGCAACATATGCGGGAATGCACGCCAAATCGGAAACGATAATTCACGAATGATGAATAGCCTCTCCAACTTGCGGGTGGATTAATTTTCCTCGTGCTCTTGAAGGTAGCCAACATTAGCCAATAGTGTGAAAAGAACCTGCATCGGAGACTTATTACCGTGGAGAGATACTCGTTGCATTTGTTGTTCGTTGTATACGTATTTTTACCATAGAAGCACAATGAGGGTCATGTTTTCTGACTTTCTCATTATTGATATAATGTTTTGGGGATCCACGTTCTGGTTTGTCAGATCCTTCACCAAAACTTTTTGCTTAGGTTTAGCCTCTTTGCAAATTCATGAGCTTCCATATACATAACAGTCGGGTGATTATGTATACCACACACAAATTTTAGTTTCCAACCATCTTCCTTTTTGTGGTACTTTGAAATCAACTGAAACAGACAGTTGATTTTCTTGGTACCAGTCAGTCTAAAAATTGTCTTTCCCTTGTATACACCACCACGATCACATCTAAGAAACATCTTATTCTTGTCTCCAACAACATTTGTCTTAGACCTATCGATCACTATCACGTAGCCATTGTCAAGTCTGTTATTGTACGCCCATTGCTTCAACACGTCGAAACACATAAACACCTGAAATAAGATTCTCTTTTGTTAATGACAGGATACCATAATACAAACATAATAAGAAAACGTATACCTGTTTAGTAGAGAAAAAATGACCAGATTCCACAAAAACGGTGGCGAAAGATTCATCATATTCCACAACATTTTCTTCAAAATTATACAATTTATAAACGAAATTTATCAAGTGATTTGAAAATTAAATTAATAAAGTCATTAGGTTGGTATTTCTCAAACAATTTGGAGAGAGAGAGAGAAGTAATTAAATCATTACTTGACACTCCTCTTTATATAGTTAATAATTGTTTGTTTATACTTGTATGAAAATTTAACTATCATACGAAACATATTGGTTTTTTTATAGTTTGTATAAGGATGCATAGACTTGCAGAATGATTTGTTTATGGTTGTACGCGTAGTATGACTTGTCATATTCTTCGTATTGCAGATAGAAAAAGAGTGATGTATGATTAAATTTTCAAGATTCTTTATAAAACCTAGTATTCTTTCTTACACACTTTATATGGTCAGAGAGACTAATAATTTAATTTTCAAATTTATTTAGAAAAGCTATATCGGCATACTGTTCGTATTATTTCTTATACCGTTCGTATGGTCAGTTAAAGACTTACATTGTTAACACATGCTTCCTACAAAAGTAATTGATTAATTTTCAAGATTCTTCGACATACGATTTGTATTATTTTTATAGAGTTCGTATTGATTAATTTTCAAGATTTTTCAAAAAAACTACGTGCATACGCTAGTATTTTTTTTCTTATACATTTGGTATGGTCATGTTATTTTTATATGTTTCGTATGAAATGTTATACGCCTCGTCTATTGTACAGAAATGAATATGGCTCGTATAGTTATTTTAGTATATGGCTCGTATAGTTTTCTATACGATTCGTATGTCTTTATTGATTTGACTAACTTAAGTGATTATTTCATACGCTGCGTATGTCAGTATATTGTTCGTATAAAGCCCATGACAAGATGTGTGAATGGTGTCAAATGTTTCCAATTGGTGTACCTGTTGCAGACCTCTTAATATGTGGTCATAAACACCTCTCATATGGATTTGACAACACCATTTTTTTTAACATTGAATTTGTTTTAGTCTTTGTCATCTATAAGACTTGATGTGTTAGGCTATGTGCAGTGGAGGGGCTACAAATTGGGCGAATTGCGACACGTGGCGCTAGATCAACAAAAGGTAGGAATTTGTTTTTGGGATATAATGGTGTTGTAGCCCCCTCCAGTGTCATGTCGCCATTTTTTATTATTTTCTTTTAATAGTTAAACTAAACAGATAAAAACCCATTAAATTAAATAATTAAATAAAATTACATTAAAATTAAAAAAGAAACATTAAAAAAATACATAACAAAAAAAAACTAATATCCATAATATTCGTGCAATTTTTGAACTCGTCGTTGTTGCAATAATGAGGCCTCTTCGTGTAACCCGTCCGCTTTGAGTGAATCGTAGTCTTCTTTCATTTGTTTTAGTTGAAGCGTCTTGGCTAGCATTCCGTGATATTCGTTGGTTGATTTCATGTCGTTTCCCATATTCACGGCATGTGTTTCGAAACTACCGAACACCTTGTTTAGATGTTTGACTTCTTCACTGACCGTGGGATTGAATCGTGACGACGATGAACCCTCCCATTTATTTGTCTTATTTTTTCTTGCTCTGCCGCGGGGTCGAGCCAACTCAGGTACTTGGTCGTCTTCGTCGTCTAAATTAACCGTGCTGTGTTCGTCAACGAGGTTAAAGTTATGAGCATCGGATGGTGTGTTTGGTGTGCTCGGATTTGTCGAGGACGATGTCCTCAACTTTTTTGAAGGCCGGGATGATGAGTTGGATCGTCGAGCGAGCAGAACGGTGGGTGCCCCGTTCCATTTCGCGCATAGCCTTAGTTTTTCCCAACATTTTAGTTGCTTGAACGCTTTCCCGAGCCGCCCTTCAGTGTGTCCTTGAGATCGAAAGTCGCTTAATGCTTGGGATTGGATGTCGTCGTCGTTTTGCCCGCTACGCCAACCGGACCCGCGCAAGCGGTGTTTATCCCAGCAAACTTTTGGCAATCCGAATTAAGGCCATTCCAGTGGGTAGTGTGTGAAATGGATATGGATTTAAAGAAGAAGGGTGTGTGTGTGTGTGTGTGTATTAGGGATGAAATAGGGACCGTACCCGTACCTATACCCGTACCCGTACCCGAAAGTACTTGTACCTAAAATCAGTAAATCTTGGTACCCATACCCGTACCCGAATTATATGGTACGAGTACGGGTATACGTACGGGTACGGGTACGAGTACAGATACTTTGGGTACGGTACTCGCTTTGGTACCTCTCTGTTCTTTTTTTTAAATATCCACTAAACTAGGTATCAGTAACGGTACGATACCGACAATCAATTATTTTTAATACCAGAACCGTAATACCACAACCAAAACATAATACCAAAACTAAAAATAAAACAAACCAGTCATAATATAACATTCATTTCCTTTTCCTTTTTTTAGTTTATTGTTTCCTCAATTTCTATATATAAACAAGAGAGAAAGTTAATACATGTTATTTAATTATATACATGATTACACATACATGGAATAAAAATATACGAATACACAAAATATGAATATACGCATATAAGTTGAGAATGAACTTATTCAACTAATATATATTATGTTTTGAAAATCCTGCTTGAAAGTTAAGTTGAATAAGTTCATTCTTAACTTATATGCTACAAGTACGGGTACAGGTACGGGTACTGAACATGTACGGTACGGGTATTTAGGAAAAAAAAACTCATCCCTAGTGTGTGTGTGTGTGTGTGTGTGTATTGTTTAAATTAAATTTGTTTTTTCAAAACATAATATATATATTAGTTGAATAAGTTCATTTTCAACTTATATGTGTATATTCATATTTTGTGTATTCGTATATTTTTATTCCATGTATGTGTAATCGTGTATATAATTAAATAACATGTATTAACTTTCTCTCTTGTTTTTATATAGAAATTGAGGAAGCAGTAAACTAAAAAAACGAAAAGGAAAAGAATTTTATATTATGGCTGATTTGTTTCATTTTTAGTTTTGGTATTATGTTTTGGTTGTGGTATTACGGTTCTGGTATTATAAATAATCGATTGTTGGTATCGTATCGTTACTAATACCTAGTTTAGTGGAGATTTAAAAAAAAGAACAAAGAGGTACCACAGCGAGTACCGTACCCAAAGTTCCTGTACCCGTGCCTATACTCGTACCCGTACCATATAATTCAGGTACAGGTATAGATACCAAGATTTACTGATTTTAGGCACAAGTACTTTCGGGTACAGGTACGGGTATAGGTACGGGTACGGTCCCGATCTCATCCCTAGTGTAGACTGTAGAAAATTATTGTCTAGGTGTAAGACACGTTTAGACCGTCAGTAATGGGGACGTTATCCAAGCGTTGTATGGTATAACGCAGGGGGGTACACCCCCCCCCCCCTGCATTTTGTCTTTTTTTTTTGGAACGTTATAACTAAAACGCGGTTAATGGCACACAAATCAAAAAAAAATAACCGTTGGGCATGTATCCGTTGGCCATGTATCCGTTGGGATTTTAAAAAAAATTATATTAATTAAATTTATACTATAAAAACAAACCAAACTCATTTCTTTTAAGAGCATTCTCAATAGGATCTCCATCTCTATCTTTGAAAATTAACTAAAAAACACAATTTCTTTAATTTATACATCATTTTATACGAACCTCCTCCAACCCATTCTCCATTCCCATCTCTATATGTTTTTGGTTTGCATATGAAAGGGTAGTTGCAAATGGAGTGTTGTAGAAGCACTCTAAATTTGGAGACTTCCTATAAAATTTCACTAAAATTTAAAAATGAAGTTTGGAGATAGAGAATTGGTTGGAGTGGTTATTTAGATGTTTTTTCTAAATTTTAGAAATAGAGATGAGTATAGAGAACCCATTAAGAATGCTCTAACACATTCATTTATTCCTTCCACTTCTATACCAATTATATCAAATATTTATACCATCATGTTTCCGAATAACAACAAAAATATTCTCGGTTTCGGTCAATATGCCCGTCAAGGCAACCAAAATCCACAACCAAACCAATCTACCGCCCTGACGCCAACCGTACCCGTCCCGCATATGATTGACCCGCAAATGGCCACGTACATTGCATTTTTACAAAACTCTATGCCAAATGCGGTGTTCAGTTTCCAAAACCCAACGGCAAACATTTTTGCCGGTTCGGGTTTCCAACTCGTCCCGGAGACCCAACCTGAGGTCGAGTTCGTGCCAGAGACACAACCCGTCACGGAGACCGTAGGCGGTTCGAGCCAACGCGGACGTCCGAGAAAACACGCAAAGAAGCCCGCCGGCGAACCTCGGGTTAAAAAGACGGTGATAGTGTGGAGTATCGACGAGTGCGTACTATGTGCTCGTGCTTGGTGCACGATATCGGAAGATGCCAAATGCGGTAGGTTTTTAAAATACATATATATTTTTTAAAATTTCTTATAACAAACATTGAACTTGTAATGTTTTTATTTTTTTTAGCGAACTATCAAAAAATGGGGGTATTTTGACACAAAATTAAAAAGTTGTTCCACGACCTTGGAGGGGACTCACGTCGAGAAAAAGATTCGTTACTGTCGAAATGGGGCGACATAAACACCAAATGCTTGGCTTTCCATACGGTTTTCTCTCGGATGAATCGAAATAGGAGTAGCGGTGTCTCAGACGCGGAAGTCATGGATAACGCGTTAACAGAGTATCAACATAAGGTCGGGGGGCCTTCAACTACTTTGGCATTTGGAAAGAACTGTTGAGGTTTCACCCAAAATGGGGCCAGGTTTTGGATGCCGAAGCCGAAGGTGGTTCGCGTAAAAAAAGTCTAAAACATCGTCTTCG
This sequence comes from Bidens hawaiensis, assembly GCF_021521415.1. Taxonomy (NCBI): domain Eukaryota; kingdom Viridiplantae; phylum Streptophyta; class Magnoliopsida; order Asterales; family Asteraceae; genus Bidens; species Bidens hawaiensis. Next base: position 21,187 of record NW_027497395.1, on the reverse strand, counting down.
GCTGATCCAGACACGCCCATTTCCGACGCTCGAAACTTCAACTTAAGCGATAATGATGCCGTGAATACTACCGAGATGCCTCGGCCGAGGGGTAGAAGAACCAAGGGCAAGGGAAAGGGAAAAGGGGTCGCTTCGTCGTCGAATCCCGAAATGGATAATCAATTCAAAGAAATGAACTCTCGACTCCGAGATTTACACGAACTTGGAACCGAACGACTTAAAGTAAACTTGGACGTCGTCGAACTTCTTAGAAGAAATGAAATGGAAAAAGACATCGAGATTTTATCAAGTGAGCTAACCAAAGCCGACCCGAGAGTCCAATCTCTAAAAGCCGCTCGACAAGCGAAAATTTTAGAAAAATAAAACATGTAGTTTTATTTGTATTATTTTTGTATTTTTTTTAATTTGATGTATTTTTTTTATTTGGAAGTTTAATGTAATTTTTTTAATTTTAAGTTTATTTATTTAAATGATTTATTATTTAAATGACTGGGCGTCACGTGGCGCATAACGCCTGGGGGTGGAGAGTTATGACTACACCCTGTTTTGGTAAAAAAACCATAACTCTGACTGGACGCCACATGGCGCATAACGCCTGGGGGTGGAGAGTTATAACTACTCATGGACTAAAAGTGACTAGGCACCACGTGGCGCATAACGGCTCAGGGGTGGAAAGTTATGACTACGCTCTCTTTTTGCAAAAAACCATAACTCTGATTGGGCGTCGCGTGGCACATAATGCCTAGTGGAGGGGCATTATGACTACACATGGTCATAATCAAATTTTCTTTTATGCTATGTTTACATGTGTAGGGCCGTAGGGGTAACAAACTCATAACAATCACATCCAGCAATGTTATTCTGACTACAAATTTACAATATGACCTTGGAGTGATTATCTTGCAACGGCAATAGTATTTCACGCGACAAAAAAGAATATTCGACTAGTCGCGCCAAAGGGGAATGTAATTTTCTGATCAAGACTTCTTACATTAAACTGAAACATCAATTTAGTACCAAACCAACTCCTTAGAAACAACCCAACAAGAATTCAACTAGAAACCTCAAAAACACAGATAAAACACAAATACTAAACAATCATAGGTGTCACAAGTAACGACAACCAAACCAATCAACATCGTATTATAGCTTCAAAACATTCAAACCCCTCTTTCTTCTTCACTTTCGGTGTCTCCGGTCTTTGATGATGATGACAACTCTCCTTCAGGTTCACCATCACTATTGTACACAAATCGTATATGTTTCCCAGTGAACTTACCACCATTATTGGCACTTATCTTGCTCATTCCTTCACACAACTCATCCACATCACTTGAGCTTGCATTTACCTGAACTGACCACTTGGATGCATCCGAATCTTTCAGCCGAGAGTTACACTCAGACGAATCAGAATCATGGGACAACGACCTGGTTATCACCTTCTTTTCAACTTTTTCACTCGGGTCTTCTTGATTTGGCTCACTGATGACCTCATTAAGCATCTATACACGATCAGTCAAAAAAACAACCAAATTATAAGAAAATTTTGCATTAGTCTAACTAACATACATCTCAGCCTGTCACTTATCTGCAACCCGAAACCTGACCCAAGAAAACCCAAACCCGAACCCAAGAAATCACTTTAACCAAAAACAAACCCCTAGTAATTCGGTTCTGTTATTGGGTCTGGTTTCTGGATTTCGGGTCAACCCGAATAAAAGAATAGTGATTCAGTTCCGTTATATCCGAAAAACGCTACTCGTTCTTCTTATCCATCCTTGAATATTCAGTTCAGTTTGCATATTATTTAATTTATGGATGATCGATTGTTTACCGTATATATTCAATTTACTGCTGATCGGTTATGTTCGCATTCTTATTATAGCTTTTTTAAATTAGTATTATGTTTTGTTTTCTTAGATACTCGAAGCCAGATTAACCCAACCCGAAAAACCCATGAGAGATTCAGGTATGGATTAGAACTATAAAACCCGAAACTTTAACAATTTAACCCGTAGAACACCCATATATACATCCACAAAGATAATGGGATTGAATCAAACCTGAGTAAAACTATTGCTACCAGTCAAAAAGTTACAAACTTGAGGCGCATCATGACACCAAATACCGAAATCAAACCCATTCTTCGAAACCCCACTTTCTTCTTCAACCTTTTGCAGCAGAGTTTTAACTTGGCCTCTCAACAAAGACTCGCCAGAACCCGGAGTCATAGCATTCTTAACGATCATCCTTTTCTTCGAACATCTAGACGATGGAGTCTTTAAACTCCCCATCGCAAGCCCAACAATCGGTGACCCATTTTTGATATCAATCAACGGTTGTTTGTCTTTATCTTTATCTTGATTTGATTGTTTAGCCATAATTGAAGCTTGTGATCGAGTGATTCTGCGTGAAGGCAGTGGAGTCTCCATTGAAACGATTTGGAGTGGCTGGAGAATTGATTAGCCGGTGATGATTTGATTAGGGTTTTAAGGATGATTTATTGCAATTGAGAAATTATTAGGGTTCTAATGACGGTGAAAAGGGAGGAAAATATGACCGTTGGGAAATTGAGAGCGTGTTATTTGCTTACTAGCCGTTGCGAGTGGATGAGTTTCCGTTGGCCAGTGGGTTTGAGAATTAAAATTGGGCTTTGAGTATGGGCTTATTAACTCCAAGCCCAAACATATTGATCAACAAACTCCATTTTAATGGTGCTTTCAGTTGGACCCGTTTAAAGCCCGGAACTGGTTATACACTTATACCTTATAGCTGATGCAGGTCTTTTTATACCCGATGAAATACTGAAAATATATTTTTATGTGTATCTTACAACTTTTATGTTTGAGTTTTTAAAATCTTAAAACATTTATGTTTAAATTTTTAAAACGCATATTATAAAGTAGATAATTTGTAATTGAGAGAATTTATGGTTATTGTAAATTGTAATATATTTAATTGTTTTACAAATAACAAAGCAAATTTAATATTTAAATCAATTTATTTTCACGTAAATTATAAATTTAAATCAGGCATTAAATAATTGAACCCATACCCGGTTATACCCGAATTTGATCATATCATTCCCGGGTATATAAGGTTGGGTTTAATCCACAATACACGTACCCAAACACTACCTGATTTCCCAATGCCCGATAATACCCCAACTCGGTTACATACCCGGAACGGGGTATTATAAAAACATGTTTTGTGCACCTCTCATTGAAAGTAGAGGTGTGGGAATTGGCTTCTTGGCTCAAACTGGTTCGAGTTAAAACCGGATTTGTTTGGTCAAGTATGGTAAAAACCGGGTTGACTAGAAGTTGGTTTGGGTTGAAAACCGGTTTTAGGAGGGAAATGCTCAAGCATGTAGGAACCGACTAGTGTCGGTTTGAAACCAGTTAACTGGTTACATATACATTTTTCAAAGCGGATTGGGTCGAAACCGGTGTCAAGACACGAGAATACAAACCGATCTACAAAATACAAATCATCAGGTATGATAAGGTTGGGAACCCTGTTTCAGTGTGATATTAGGTCAGATCAAAAACCGGTTTACAAGGTCCAAACTAACTGATTTTTTCCCATCTCTAATAGAGAGAAAATAGAAATATGCAATAAATTCATTTTTAAAATTTCCAATGAAAAAAAAGGTATTGTTCTCATTAATTAGTGAATACAATAAAACCCTATAAATTAATAGTTTTGAGACCGAGATAATTTATTAATTTAGCGAGATATTAATATATCGAAAATTAATAATTTATTAATTTAAAGAGGTTTTACGTATGACTTTTAAATTTCTAAGGGCAATGTACATTCATAAATTAATTGAATTTGTCAAGTTCATTGTTTTTGAATATTAAAAGGTTAGTTCATTGTGCTGAAAAATAAATTACAAAAATAAGTTTCAAGGCAATAACTCTTCACAATTTTTTGTTGCAATATTAGAAGACAATGCTTCCAATTTTTAAGTCCAATGAGAAGATTTAAATATGAACTGAATATAAATTTGAAGTTAAAAAAAAAACAAACGACTATAGATTCATTTTTCCAAAAAAATCCTAGAATTTTGAATCTTTTAATAATTATTAATTTATATTTTTGTTGGGACCAATATATATATATATGTGTGTGTGTGTGTGTGTGTGTTGGGATTTCTGACCCAGGTTCGATTCATGCCCACATCATTTAGTTTCGACGACACCAGATGATGATGGAAGACGAGGCGAGTATGTTGCGTTCACTAGTTGAATCCTTGAACTGAAAGGATTTTATCTCACCGCACTGTCGTGTCTTCGGGAGAGCGTTATGGGTGTTGGCCTTAGGTGAGACGAGTGCATCCCGATATGGTGAATTTAGTCAGTAGCTCATTTAAAAGTTTCATTGACCGTTTAAAAAAAGAAAGTAAATAGATATGTTGTTATTCTTCCTTCAAAGAAATTCGTATGTTCTCATCACTTTATCAAAACACATACTATTTAAGGACTTAACGTGAGAAAATAGTCAAAGTTGTTTACATTCGGTTATCTATCTATTCTAATAAATAACTACCTATTTTTGCCACTTGTCACTCTCATAGCCATCTTCACCCTTTTTTCAACATTTCAACATATGATCCTTATATTTTAAGTTATTTCAATATATGAATTCAAGTATATTTTTATTAAATGTAAATCATATTCAATTCATTCATTAATGTTAGTGGTGAAAGATAAGAAAACAAGGAAATCTCAAAATTGAAGTTGCAGATTTATTAGAGCAAATTTTAAAATCATAGGTAATTAAAATCATAGCAAACTATAACTTGTTTTTAAACTGGGATTGGAGAGTGGTGCATAATTTTTTACATAAGATTAGTTTCAAATTTGAATTTAAAATTTTCTCATATGTATTTGAACTCAAAAAAATATGTATTTTCTTAATTTCTCCAAACATTTTATATAAATATTGCAAACATGAAGAATACATATTATATATATCTTGGTGTTTAGCATTAAATCATTAAGGTTGAATATTATAATTATAATCCATATGAATAACGATTTACTATATGAACTATCTATCATTTATTTATATAATTTTTTTGTGTAGTATAAATGGTTAGCAACAAGAAGATCAATATTTTTCTTTATAACTCAGACAGAAATGTTCCAGAAACATATATTTTATGATTTGAATTATACTTTTTTATACATTTAAATATATTTAATTTAATATGTCTTATAAGACAAATTACTTAATTAAAAGCATTCAAATTTTAAACCAAAAAATATGTTTCAATCCCTTTCCACTATTTTCTCTTTCCAAAAATCATTTAAATTATATATGGAAACCTAGAATATCGTTTTCATCAGTTATTTACATTATTCAATATCATATTAACTTAGTAATTTTATTTTTATACAAATACAACGATTTGAGGTTATGTTAGTGTTACATGTTGGTTAATACATAATTAAAGTGTCTATTAAAGTTTATATTCAAAATAATAAAGTATCACAATTTTTTTTTTTTAAAAGTTACTGTTGGTTGAACATGACTTTAAGGTTATTATTTCTTTGTCATTTTCCACTCATATGAAATTAAACAAGTCATTTTGTTATATTTAAATTTTGGGTTTTATATGTTTCTTGATTATACAATTGTTAATTTTAATATATAAAATTAATTAAAATTTGTCATATGCAGTATATTAATTACAACAAATAATTTATCATGATTAATTAATTTCAGATTCTGAAGACTCTAAGGATGATTATATCATTAAAGTTCAGGTAATATGTTTTTTTGGAATAATCATGTTTTTTTGGATAGGAATATTGGATTTTAATAATCCCTATTAAATGGTGTTGGCCGATAATAATCCCTATTCGTTTTATCGCCACTGGTGGTCCCAAATTCAAAAAAGTTGGTCCCCAATGGTCCCCCGTTAAAAATGACTTAACGGCATTATAGTTTTTTCTGAATTTCAAACCAATGTTTTAGGGCTTTTGATCGTTAGGAGGATACGAGTCGATTGGTGTAAAACTTAGCTCGAAACAATGATCCAAACGACTTAATTTTGGTTAATTGTAAGTTCAAACATCCGAATTGAAGCATTATTTCGTCATTTTGAAGAACTATTTCAAACTAAGTTTTACAACAATCGACTCGTATCCTCCTAACGATCAAAAGCCCTAAAACATTGGTTTGAAATTCAAAAAAAACTATAACGCCGTTAAGTCATTTTTAACGGGGGACCACTGGGGGCCAACTTTTTTGAATTTGGGACCGCTAGTGGCGATAAACTGAATAGGGATTATTATCGGCCAATATCATTTAATAATGATTATTAAAATCCAATATTCCTTTTGGATAAACATGAGCAGATGATCTCAAATGACATCATATATATTAATTGATCAAAATGTATGACATTTTATGCGTATGAATATTTTTTTTTGTTAGTATCATGGATATATATTATTATTTATCTAGGGTCGCGATATGTACTTGAATAACCTTATTTGTTACATTAATAACTATACATGGCTATATCAAGAGTTAAAAGCAGACATATATGTTACCTTAACAAGAGTTACAAGCATACATGGACTAAAGATTTTGATTTTTGATAAACAATATATACCAACCAATACAATCATAAATGTAGTGTACAAGAAAAGTCTTGTTTATTTGTAACATATTTGTGTAATCTTATTTATGTAATTTCTGTAATTTTTATATAAACTGTATTAACAATAAAAGATGATTTTGTTGACTGTAATTCACTTCATAGTTAAAGTTTAAAATTTTCATCAATTACCTGTGTAATACACGGACCTCAAACTAGTTATCAATAAAACAAACTCATTTAATCTCTTATAAAATGATTCAATGTTCTTCCCTAACTTGTCAATATGTGTCTAGCTTACTTGAGACATAGGTATATGTCTTTTAATGGAGAGCTCACAAGTTCAAACCAATACAAAAAAATATATTATTTATGTAAGTATAGAAGAATTATCATTTGTCTTAAGTAAATATACAAGTGCACAACTTAACTATAGAAATGTTGTTTTTCTCAAAATTGCTAGAATGATATCTTACTAAAATAAAACTAAACTTGTGCATTAAATAAATAACACGCCTTATGTCACCCCCAGCACATGGTATTAAATATAAAAAAATCTTATTAAAACATATGATTCAAACCAAACATAATCCAAATAGAAAACATGACATAACAATTTATTCCTTAATTTCCATTACCTGAAAAACATGCGAGAGTGTCAACTAAAATATTTGTGAGAACATGGGTTTTAAATAGGGGTGGCAACCTTGACCCAAACCATTCCAAATGGGTCAATTTGGGTTGTTTTAAAATTCAAATGGGTTGATTTGGGTCATAGGTTTTAATTAAATGGGTCAAAATGGGTCACTTGAAATTCCACATTTTTATTTTTGGGTCAAAATGGATTGATAAATTTAACTACATGGGTCGATGTGAGTAAGTGTCTTAAGGAAAAGTGACATGTTTGGGTTGAAATGGGTTTTAGATTGGAACGATACGGTTTAGGTTTCGGCTCGGATCAGCTTTCGTGCCGACACGAGTTTTAGCACTGGACGAGTTAGGTTTCGGTTTCTTTCGAGTTTTCGCACTAGACGGGTCGATTAAGGTTTTTGATTCGTTTTCGTCGACATTTCGGTTTCGGTTAATTTGTCGGGGGGTTTTTTTTTTTTGATGAACGAGGTTAACGGAGAAAATATTTTGGTTTTTTTACTTTTTTTGTTATTCGTTTATATTTTGAGTTATGATTTTTTATTTGTTTTTTTGAATTTTTTTTGAGGGATTTTGATCTTAATAGAAATCATCAAAAAATATTCAAAAAAAAAATTAATAAAAAAAATCATAACTTAAAAAATAAAACAAAAACAAAAAATGTAAAAAAACTAAAACGTTTCGTCCGTTGTCCTCGTTCAAAAAAAAATCGACAAATTAACCGAAACTGAAAAGTCGACAACAACGAAACAAAAACATGCTGAAACAAGCTGTTAAGTGATGAAAGGAACTGAAAAAATGCTAAAGCAAGCTGTTAAGTGCTGAAACGAGCTTAAAAATCGCTTAAACAAGCTATTAGATGCTAAAACGAACTGAAAAATCGCTTAAACGAGTTGTTACGTGCTGAAATGAACTGAAAATCGCTTAAACAAGCTGTTACGCGCTAAAACGAACTGAAAAATCGCTTAAACGAGCTGTTACGTGCTGAAATGAACTGAAAAATCGCTTAAACAAGCTGTTACGTGCTTAAACGAACTGAAAAATCGCTTAAACGAGCTGTTACGCGCTGAAACGAACGGAAAAATCGCTTAAACGAGCTGTTACGCGCTGAAACGAACTGAAAAATCGCTTAAACGAGCTGTTACGCGCTGAAAAATCGCTTAAACGAGCTGTTACGCGCTGAAAAATCGCTTAAACGAGCTGTTACGTGCTGAAACGAACTGAAAAATCGCTTAAACGAGCTGTTACGTGCTGAAACGAAATGAAAAATCACTTAAACGCGTTTTGACCCAAACCCGTTTTGACCCGTTCCAACCTTGACCCGTTCTAACCCGAACCTGTTGACCCTAACCCGTTCCGACCCGAACCAAAACAACCCTTTTTTAAATGACCCGTTTCGACTCTAACCCGTTTCGACCCTAACCCGTTTCAACCCTAACCCGTTCCGACCCATGACCCGTTTCGACCCAACCCATTTGCCACCTTTAGTTTTAAATGATAAAATAATAGAAAAATAGGTTTTATGTTGAAAACATTTCATATGTGTTAAGTTACTTTGTATATTTTTGTGATTACAACCAAACATTTGACACGTTTAGCGAGTCGCTTAATCCACGATTAGACTAATATGTTTAATGTTTAATGATTGTCGAATTCTGAACATACATGCATCTACCCGAGGATTGAGTTGGTAGGTTGGGCCAATAGATCTATCATCATACTACCACGGGCTTAACAAGTTAATGGTTGTCATTGCGAATATGTATACACTTGTAATGATCACACATAACGAATATTGTGAAATAATGCTTGAATCAAATAGCATGTAAAAAATTGATTATGCATGTTTCCACCCCAAAGTATAAAACATTTAAAATCATGTAAAATGGGCTATGAATCCACCTTGCTTGATGAATGAACACTAACACGAGCAAGAGTTTGTTGAACCGGTCACTGGATGCCCTAGATTAAGTTTTGATTTTTAATTTAGTTAGAGTGTCGCATACTAGAATGTTTTAAACCAAGAGCATAACCTCCAGCAAGTTGATTCCCAGGTATGAGTCACGGGTCCAATGGGATTATTTACGCCACTCTTTCCTTCGACATAATCGTTTGCTTGTCATATACATACATACCCGGTTTATACACTATTTGTATACTAGCTCAAAATGTTTTAAAATGGTTTTGATAAATAAGAAAGTACGAGGTTAAAAGTGTAATATCATAGAGTTTTGGGTTTTATTGACATTTAGGATATTATAGGGTTCAAAGTGTAAATATTATAATTTAGGATATTTATTGACATTAATGAAAGTATAGGGTTTAAAGTGTAAATATTTAAGTTTAGGATATTTATTGACATTTATGAAAGTTTAAGTGCCAATTATGTAAATATTATAATTTCTAGTTATGATAACATGGGTCAAGTTATTCTACAAAGGGTAACAAAAATGAGAAGTGTGAGAAGCCATAAATAATTGACATGTGTTAAGTGGGGACTAAAAGAAAAAGGGTATAGAGTTAATTGTACACATTTTTTCTCTTCACATGCAAGACACATGTTAAGACCTCCATCATTTTGGAACATTTATAACTTTTTCGTACGGTATTCTTTAAAAAAAAATTCATCATAATAACAAGCGTTTTCTTATCTTTAATATGAGTATGATCTTTGTTATATAAAATTTAAAAAAAAATCACGTCATTGTGTCTTTTCGTACACCATTGTGTCTTTTTTCGTCATTGTGTCTTTTCGCACATCATTGTGTCTTTTCACTTATCATTGTGTCTTTTTTCGTCATTGTGTCTTTTCGCACAACATTGTGTCTTTTCGCTTATCATTGTGTCTTTTCGCACACAATTGTGTCTTTTCGCACACAATTGTGTCTTTTTTCACCATTGTGTCTTTTCGCTTATCATTATGTCTTTTTTCGTCATTGTGTTTTTTCGTCATTGTGTCTTTCAACTCATCATTATGTTTTTTTAAATACTAATAACACCGTTGTGTAATAATAATATGGAAAAATAATGATAAAATAGCAACAAATTATCTAATATATAAAACACAATGATTAATACATGTTACACAATAACTTGAAACATAAAACACAATGGTAAATACGTATAACACAATGACCTAAAACGTAAGACACAATGGTGAATACGTATAACACAATGACCTAAAACGTAAGACACAATGGTGAATATATATATACCACAATGACTTGAAACGTAAAACACAATGGAAACAACATATTACACAATGACTTGAACGTAATATACAATGAACGCAATACTATTTTTCTCAAATTAAATGAATTTGTCATATGTCAATCCGAATAAAAGATAATGAACGTATTACAAAATGACTAAAATTTATGACGAACAAAACGACACAATGACGTAATCTTTGCTTTAATTTTTTTCTTTAATATGAGTACCAATTGAAAAATATATTGCTCAAAATCTATAATACAATTCATATGAAAACTCAACTAAAAAACACAATGAACAACAAAAAAACACAATTAAAAAAATATATTATTTTTTTATTTTTATATAACAATATGATACTCATATTAAAGATAAAAAAACTCTTATTATTATGGTGAATTTTTTTTAATAAATAATGTCGTATGAAAAAGTTATGGACATTTTAAAATGATAGGGGAATTGACATGTGTCTTACATGTGGAGAGAGAAAGTCAACAAAGGCGGGTTAATACCTTCATGCCCTTTCCATAAATTTTTATTTATTAAATTAATCTCAGTCATTCAAATCTAAGATCAATGGACTTGATTCCTTCTCACCCTTCTCATTTTTGTTGTCATTTGTATTTTAACTTTACCCATGATAACATTATGAGTTTTTGAATATCATAAGAATGTTCATAGTTGTTCATGTAATTATACTTGATCTAAGATCTTGAGAAAATAATTGTAGTTTCTTGAAATAACATGGTCATCATAATCTTTTAAAGCAACAAGTAAGGTTTTATTAACAATTTATGATAATCATGATGAGAGTATATGAACAACTATGAAGATTCAAAAGAAAACTCAATAACATAACAACAAACTAAAAAGAAATTCATAAGAACAAGATCAAAATCAAAGAAATGTGAAGAACAACAAAGAAAACATGTAAACCTTACTTGATTATGTCATAGAGAATTAGATTTTGTGTGAAAAATAATGAGAATAAGAGTGTCTATTTATAGGCCAAAAGTTAAGGTTTAAATACGATTTAGATAGAGATAAAACTTGTTTAAAAATTAAAAGGTAACCTTAATCATAATAATAATATAAAACGATAAATAATAATGATAATATGGTGATAATGTACATGGGCAAAATCCCCTTTTCCTAACTTAATTTTTTATTTAAAAGAACCATATAAAATTTACTTGTTTTATTTTTAAATTAGAAGATTAATTTAAATACTTAGGATAAATATAGTAGTAATAAAATATTTTGTTACATGTTATATTAATCTAGACAATCTGGATCAACGTGTCATATTAATGATTAAGCATGTTTATTGTCAAATGAACATAGGATATATAGTTACACATACAAAAATAATGTTATTTAATAAATAACATATATTTCAAAACTAATAAATGTAGACACTGAAATAAATACGAGAACATAATTAAATACGAGTACAAAACTAACGTTTTTGCTAGAAAAATTCATTGATGTTACACCTTATATATTAATAAAATATGCTACCGTATTAATATTACACAATATATGTTTATAATTATTCAAGTAATAAAAAAAAGCCGATTCGATTAATTCAAAAATTCTTTATTCGATTCGTTGAACACTCCTGGACGCTAGGTTTTGGGGTGATTTGAAAACTGGTTTGAATAGTGTCAAACAAAGTAAAACCAGTTAAGCCCAAATCAAATATGTTTCGAACCCGAAATCTAAAGAAAAACCTTACTGGATTGGATGATATCGGTTTCACACAAGATTCAAAATCGGGTTCATCCCAAACTTATTTCAAAATGCGATTTTAAGCTGGCATATCAAATGAGATTGTTCCGGTTTCACCCAAACCAGTTTTGGATCCGAATCTATTTTGGTTTTGCACCTATATCCTATGATCATATTTATGGGTCTTACTCTAATTTTTTTTCCTCTTCGTGATGCTTATTTCACTAATACAATAATGCAAATGGATTATCTGCCATCTTGTTTTAACTTGTTAGAATATTTTTCATTTTTTAGCTAGAAATTTTTATGTTAACTTATCATTTACAAATTAGAATAAAATGTGAAACTCGAGAATATTATTGATCTGTTGAGACCTCGTCAAATGTGTGACACATGTTTGTTAAAAACTAATATCTTCTTCATTTTCCATACAAAAATCTCCTTTCCTAACACTATTATTTTCTTGTCAATAGAATAAAACTGATTTTGGTAGTAATAGTTATATCAGTTAAATAAAAATTATAAAATTAATACGTTTTTAAGCTAACTCGAGCTTGATCAATTAAGTTGAGATTTCGGTCCTTTCATTATACTTATTTTAAGGCTCAAGTTCGTTTAAACTCAGTTTAATTCAAGCTTTTAACGAAACAACCTCAAATAGTTTACATGCCATCTTGGCTCATTCACACCACTAACATTAGAAACCTCTTAAAATATTTGGTTAGATAAGAGTAGAGTTCAAGTCTACGTGAAAACCGTACTAATAAAATAAATTCCTAGTTTGTTATTGGATTCACATTGTTTTTCCATTATACCTAGAAGATACTAGTTTTGAGAGTTGCAATTAAAAGTAGTTTGTTTGTAAACTCACCCCATCATGTTGTCGTCATGAATGTTTATTGTAACCGTCAAACGTGTTGTTGAGCTGTTCTACAGTTACATTATATTTTGACCACCTCCCTTTCTCCTCTCTTTCCTCCTATCTGCTACAAACTTTCCTCTTTATTTAATAATTAATAATCCATTTCTCACTACATCTATCTACTTTTATTATTATTATGAATTGTTTTTCAATTCATCATCATTATAGTTATACTACCACCAATGGGTAGCTGTTTCTCAGCCACCAAGATCAGTGGCTCCAACAGCAAATCCCGATCATCCACCACCTCCGTCAACCACCACCGCCGGAAGAAAAACAACAAGCCGTCCGCTTCACGACGCCAAAATGGAGTGATCCCGTGTGGTAAAAGAACAGATTTCGGGTATCTTAAGGATCTTGATCAGAGGTATTTGGTTGGGAAGTTGTTGGGTCATGGTCAATTTGGGTATACGTATGTTGCTACCGACAAAGATACTGGAGATCGTATTGCTGTCAAGAAAATTGACAAAAATAAGGTTACTTACTTCTGTCTGTCACTTCTTTCATTCGAATCTTTAAACTTACTATGTCTTGTCTTTTCCTTTTTTAACATTTTGTTTATTAATTTGGTTATTATTAACCTTACCTTTTTCCTTTTTTTTGAAAGCCAATTATATTATTAACCTTAGCTAATTTCTAGTGAACAATATAAGCTGCTTATTATATACAGGACTTGCTGATTAATTTGACATTTCATTTATTAATTTGGTTATTAATGTTTTATCAACTTTAGCTAATTTGTAATGAACAATGTAACCTGTTTATTATATACATGACTTGATGATTAGTCTGACATTTTAGTTAATTATATTGTAGACCCTTAATATGTCTAATTTAACAAAATCAATGTTTGGTTATGTTATTGTTAAATAGTTTTTTGTATTTCGTGACAGATGATCCTTCCGGCTGCTGTTGAGGATGTGAAGCGCGAAGTCAAAATATTGCAAGCGTTAAGTGGTCACGAAAACGTGGTTCAGTTTTACAATGCATTTGAAGATGATTCATATGTGTATATAGCTATGGAGTATGTTCTGCATTTTGAATCTTGTCAAAATGAGGATTTAGATTCTTTTTTGAAAGATTTTGATTATGAATTTGTTTATTTTCAGGTTATGTGAAGGCGGTGAATTACTGGATCGGATTTTATCAAAGTAAGAACTCATTAAGTTTAGATTCATAAAGTCGGGATAGATAATTTGCAGTTAAGATTTGCTGTTATTATTTTCTATTGCAACTCCTAAAACTATAGTTTGTTTGCCCTAAAAAGTAGAGTAACGTACGTTTACAAATCTCGATTTTATGATGTTTTTAGGAAAGACAGCCGTTACACCGAGAAAGATGCCGCAATAGTTGTAAGACAGATGCTTAAAGTCGCAGCACAATGCCATTTACATGGTTTAGTACACCGTGACATGAAACCGGAGGTATAACTATCAATAAGTAATAAAGATTAGTAACTCGTGAAGGTCAATACTCAATAGTCAACCTTACCGTTATTTCATTATTTTTGTAGAATTTTCTTTTAAAGTCACGAAAAGAAGATTCATCTTTAAAGGCTACAGATTTTGGATTATCAGACTTCATAAGACCGGGAAAGAAGTTTACAGATATTGTCGGTAGTGCATATTATGTTGCCCCTGAAGTTTTAAAACGCAAATCAGGACCTGCTTCTGATGTATGGAGTATAGGTGTTATTACATATATTTTGCTATGTGGGCGTAGACCCTTTTGGGATAAAACTGAAGAAGGCATTTTTAAAGAGGTATTTTTGCTTAAAACGTTACGGTATGTATTATTATTTAAACTTACCTTTTTAACCAAAGTTGTATGAATATTAATTTAAAAGGTATTGAGAAATAAGCTCGATTTTCGGCGAAAACCGTGGCCGAGCATAAGCACGAGCGCTAAAGATTTTGTGAGAAAATTGCTCGTTAAAGATCCCCGAGCACGGTTCACTGCAGCTCAAGCACTATGTATGTTTCTTACTACATTTTTTAGCTTTAATTTTGTTGTATTTAACGTAGGCTTGTAAAAGAACTTAATGAACACGGACGTAATATGTTCGTGGCTGTTCATTAACTTTAACCAAACAAAAGATCGAACACGGACAATTAGACGAACGGGGTTTTCTTATTCCGTTCGCGTTTGTTTATGTTTGTTCGTTAATAGTGTTAATGTAAATGAACGGTTCACAAACGTATACGAACGAAAATAACTGAACTTAGATGAAAGAACATAACTGAGAGAACGTTAAAAAGTAAAGTCAACGTCAGTTTATCACTCCATTGTGCCTATAAAATTCATAAAACTTTAGAAACTCTAAATTATAATTGCCAGTTGAATTAAGTGAATATACACATGGACATAAATGGACAAATGTAAATGAACGCTCACGAACAAGGCATGCGTTCATGTTCGTTCGTTTAAATAAATGAGCTGAGCGTTTCATATACGGTTCGTTTACCGGCCTAGTTATATACGCCAATATGTGTTTTAACTTGTTGAACTTTTATAGCACACCCATGGGTCCGGGAAGGTGGAAATGCGTCTGAAATTCCTCTCGACATTTCTGTTTTATCAAACATGCGGCAGTTTGTGAAATACGGACGGTTGAAACAGTTTGCTTTACGGGTACATGGTTTTTTTTAATTTAATTGAATTTTATTTTTCTTGATCACCCGATTAGTGTTACTAAAGATGGATATTATGTTGCAGGCATTGGCTAGCACTCTTGATGAAGAGGAACTAGCTGATCTTCGAGATCAGTTTCATGCAATTGATGTAGATAAAAGTGGTGCTATTAGTCTTGAGGAAATGAGAAAGGTATGTTAAATTAGGGGGTGTTTAGATATAGGTTTTAAAGATACTTTTATTGGTATAAAATATAAATTTAGAGTGGTGTTTGATTAGGCTTTAGCTAAAGACCTACCGTGGAAGATTAAAGAATCACGTGTTTCAGAGATTCTAGAGGCGGTAAGTGTGTCATTTTTGATAAAGTAGCATGTGGTTATTATTATTATTATCATTATCATTATTCTATTAGTATCCCCTTTGAGTCTATAACAGTTCTTGCATTCAGGCCTTTAAACGAACTGAACGAACACAAACAGTTAAACTAACAGGGTTTTCTTGTTTGTAAGAAAATGGAACATGTTCTTGTTCGTGTTTGTTCGTTCAGAAAGTGAACGTGTTCACAAACGTAAGCGAACGTAAACGAATGGATATAACTGAACATAGATTAACAGATATAAACGAACATAACTGAGCAGAAACCTGTTAAAAGTAAACGTGAATATCAATTTGTTGGGCCTGAAAGAATAGTAAAACTAGATTAAGTTGTGACGGGTGATATTTAATTTAGTATAGCTACAGTAAATTGTAATGGGCCTGACAGTTTAACATTAATACACAAACATAAATTAACGAACATAAAGGAACGTAAACGAACGAACGTAGATGAAAGGACATAAATGAACGCATGAGACACGTGTTCATGTTCGTTCGTTTAACGTTTACCAAACAAACAATCAAACACGATCGAGGTTTTCTTGTTCGTGTTCGTTCGCTATGAAAATGAATATGTTTGTTTTAATAGTATAAATGGACGGTTCATGAAGGAACGAATTACTATAACTTAACATAGATTAACGAATATACATGAACTAACTGAGCTAACTTACACCAACTAAAAGTAAATGGGAATATTAATCTCTTGGGCCTCAAAAGTTACAAAACTAGACTAAATTGCAATGGGCCTCTTGACAATTTAAATGAATGCACAAACTAACTAACTTAAACAAAGGTAAACTCAAGAACATAGACGAGCGGACATAAGTGAATGAACGGGGCATGTATTCATGTTCGTTCGTTTAACTAAATGAACAAAAAGGTATGTTCGTGTTCACAAAGCAAACTATTATGCTCTTGTTTTGTTCGGCCCGGCCCGGCCCGACCCGACCCGTTTGACCCATGAGTTTAAGCGGGTTTCTGGATGCAGATAGACAGCAACACGGATGGGCTAGTTGATTTCTCAGAGTTTGTAGCGGCAACTCTTCATGTTCATCAATTGGAAGAACATAACTCTGAAAAATGGCAACAATTATCGCAGGCTGCCTTCGAAAAATTTGATGTGGACAGAGATGGGTACATAACTCCAGAAGAAATCAAAATGGTAAGACATGTTTTCAATGTTTTTACATGTCATTGACTTTTGAGGTCAAACAAATGTGCCTAATTGTTGACTTTTGCAGCATACGGGTTTGAAAGGGTCGGTGGATCCGATTATAGAGGAGGCTGATATAGACAAAGATGGGAGGATTAGCTTGCCTGAGTTTAGGAGACTTTTAAGAACCGCAAGCAATGTTTCTAGCCCAACTGCGCATAGAGCTTCACGTAAAAGTAGGGTTTAAAAACGTAAAGAAACAGAATAACCAGACTTCATGTTTACATATGTTTTATACCGGGTTTGCAAAAACAGAGTTTATGTTAGTCTTTTAAGTTATTGCTGTGGTGTGTATAGTTTATGTGCCTTAAGGTTCATCATTCATAGTGTAAGTGAAAAATCGTTTCTATAAGCAGTTCATTTTTCTCCTATAGTCCTGTGTTAGCTGTTTTAAATGATTATTAAGTTGGTTTAAGTGAGCTTAAAACTACCAATATGCATTATATTTAAGGTGATTAACAGTTCATTTTTCTCCTATAGTCCTTGTTAGCTGTTTTAAATGGTTAAGTTGGTTTAAGTGAGCTAATATAATTATATTTAAGGTTGACACTATGACCTTGTAAAACCACAACACATGTTCTTAAGAGCCGATTGAAGACCAATGAGTGTTGACTTTACGACCTTGTAAAACCACTCTAGATCAATAAAGACCAAGTCATAGGGTATTCAAGCTACGATTTCACTAGTTTTTAATTTACGCCTTGTTCTTGAGTTTTTTAACCAAGGAAAGAAAATGAAAGGAGAGGGAAAGATAAGAAAGGGAAGGGAAGGGAAGGAAATTTTTTTTAATTAGGTGTGTTGTTGAGTTGGAAGGATATTAGAGAAAAGGAAAGGATAACTATGTTAAGGATAACTATGTTATCTTTAGTAATCATCCCATTTTTGGGAGGATAATTTGTTGAGAAAAAACATCAATTTAATCCCTCCTAACTCCTTCTACTCCTTTCCTTTCCCTCCTTAAAAAAACTCAAGAACACCCATTTTTTAACTATCCTTAGTTTTTTTTTCCTTTCTCTCCTTTAACAAAACTCAAGAACAAGGGAAAATTCTGAAAATGTTCTTTTTAAAGAGAGAGGTTTCTAAAATGTCCTTACTTTTTAAATTCTAGAAAAGTTCCTTATAAACATGTCACATGCGATGGTATTCGCAACGACTGCTTTTTAACTCCCAATCAAAAATTGACACGTGTACATAACCCGTCTTCTCCGGCAAGATTTCAAACAAACCCATCGATAAAGGCAAGTTTGAGAAAAAGTTAGAAACCGTCGACGTCGAGGGTCTTTGGAATGTTCCCATCGTCGTCAACAAGTTTACAATCCTGTCGAAAAAAGATTGTCTCCAAAGTTGCCGTCAAAGGCGCATTTAGATCCAAACTTGTCTTTTACGTCTAGTTTTAGTTTAGAAGTGTTATAAAATTTAACATCAATATTTTTGAATCAGTTCTTCAACAATGAATTCAAGACAAATGATAGAATTGAAGTTGTGGATATGGGATCTGGTTTCCTTGACATCATGTCATCATTGTTATGCCATTTGCCACCATAACAAACACTACAACGTTATCAAAATCCATGTCTAATGAACATCGGCAACAATGAATGATACTTTCTTACTGTTTGAGATATATAAGTTAAGAAGTCAAGAGTTTAGAACCCTTAACTGAATTTAATTAGATAATGATGCAAAATCGTCTTCATCGGCAAATTTGGATACATATGTGTCTTTGTCGGCAAGTTTAGAGAAAATAAGATTGTCGATCGGATTGTGAAACCCCTCGACGTCGGCGAAAACATTCCAAAGATAGTCGCATACGGCAGTTTTTGAATTATCCCAAAAGTTGCCTTTATCGACGGATTTGTTTCAAATCTTACCGAATAAGACGGGTTACAAACACGTGTCGATTTCTGATTGAAAGTTAAAAAAGAGTCGTCGCATGTAGGGATTTTTTTGAAATTTTAAAAGGATGGAGACATGTTAGGAACCTCTCTTTAAAAGAGACATTTTAGGAATTTTCCACTCACACTATCGTTAATAGATTAGTGTTGATTTATTTACTACTATATTTACGTTATTGTTTATAATCAAATTGTTTTTTATACCAACTCAAATTATTTATGAAAATGTTATTAAATTATTATAATAAATAAATATTTTATTTATAAAATAAGTTATATAAATTAAAGTATGAAAGAAATAAAGAGAGTGTAAAAAATTATATATATTAATGATCGATTCTAAAATGAACAATTATATATATTTTTATTATTTTACTTAATTACTATACTTAACATGATTAAATTTAAAAATAAATATATCGTACAAGTAGTGGCGAAACTTAAATGAAAATGCAGAGTGGATTGATTTTAATACGTATAAAAATGAAAGAAGAACATATAAGTGGCAGAGTGTTTTAATAGGCCTTTACGTGCATGGGTTTGGAAATGGAATAGGAAAGTTTTAATCAATATTAAAGCTTTGGAACTTGATGATATGTGTACTCTTCTGCAATGGGTAGTTTTGACAAATGCTAAGGATAAATGGACTTGGTTAGAGAATACAACTTTGTCCGTGAAAAAAGCTTTGTATAACGCAAGCGGAACAGCAATTCTTTAGCTCTGTATAACGGCAGTAGAACAGTAGTTCCTTTGATACGTGCTAAAATAATTGGGTCCCGAATAAGGTCAATGTGCTCATGTGGAAGACAGATAAGGACAAATTGACAACTAGATAAGGTCTAGCATTTCGTTCTACCCTGATCATACCTTTGGTTATTCGCAACTTGTGTGAAGATTGCCTGAAAATTTTTGATCACCTTCTCACCTTGTGTTATCTTTCCATATTGCAGCCCCCCCCGAGGGGGGGGGGGTGTAAAAAGAAAAAGAAGTTAAACGACATTCTCATGAATGCTTGTTGGTGTATTTGGCTGGCGAGGAATGAGACTATATTTTCGGGAAAGACTCTGACGGCTTCCGAGGTGGTGAAGTATATAAAACTTTGGGTTATCTTTGGATTAAAAGTTGGGTCCTCATTTAAGTCGTTGTTGTGGACCGATTAGTGATTTTGATTTCTAATGCGGTTTGTTCTAGCGTCTAACGACTTGCTAGGCGTGCTTTTTAACGAAAATCATGGTTTGAAAAAAAAGGCACCTGACCGGCCCATACTCCACTCCATCACCCTTGTACACGGGTGATTATCCATCCATCCAAGCTCTCCATCGCATGCTCACACACGCATGACCATAGGAAAGAAATCATTTGGCAAATAGAATCATTTGGTTAAATAAATAGGGGAAAGTTAATATACAAATGAATTTAATGTGTTAATTATGAGAATCAAGTAGGTTATATATACAGGTATAGTAATTATGTAGTTACATCATAAAGTAAATTACTTTATGATGTAATTACATAATTACTCTATTTGTATATTCTTACAATTATCACGTTAATTTTCTTTGTATTTAATCTAAACTCTAAATATATAGCCACGTAGGAACATTAGCATATGGATTTTGGAGTAAACCCAAAATTATTTGATTTATACATCACTAAGAATTATTTATCACGTAAAATATTGATCGCCTTTTGGCTTTCTTTCGTTCTAGTGACATCAGGTGTTTATTTTCATTAACGTTATACGAGTACAAGTCTCATGAAGTGAACATTGGATGAATTTTAGAAATAAATTTTAGTTGTGTGTGTGCTTTTTATTCAAGAAAAAAAAATTTGCTACGCAAAACTATTTAATTTACACATGATGAGTTCTCAACGTCTTGTTCGGGTTTTCAATACTGAATTTCAATCTAAACAACAAACTAAACCGTCTAGTACATTTT
>NW_027497394.1:0-156688 GCF_021521415.1 Bidens hawaiensis | reverse complement strand
TTATATGAAAATCAAATGGCAGCTGACCGACTCAATCAAGAACGACTCATGGAGAATCAATGAAAAATGATGAGTTATATTTTGTTCTGTCAGAAAGAGACCAAGTCGTTGCGTGCGATTGTTGAGTCTCAGGGGGTGAAATTAAAAGAACAAGATGAGTTAATTTTACAATTAACTTGTAAAGAAGATGCCCTCAAGAAACTCAAAAATGATGATGATGATCCTGACGAGTCTGATGCAGGAGGTGAGCCTAAACAATCGCACGGTTCATCCTCTGGTGCTGATGTCAGTGGCGCTGATGATTCGAACAAACAGATAATTTCATATCAAGATCCAATAGCTGCCAAGCCAATAGAAATGATTGAGGCTAACACGGTGATATTTATTGATGAATTGGGAATGGTTAGAAGTATGGTGAACAAAGATGAGATACAGATCGGTGAGTTTGTGGTTAGATCTTTGACACGGGAGCAGATTTCGATTCTGCTTGGGCTGAATAATGATCAGTTGACTGATTTAGAGACTGAGCCCGATGTCGAAGTGATCAATGAAAAAGAAAATTTTTCCCGCCATTTTACTCTTTTTTTTAACTTATTTGAAACGCTCTGATACCATCTGTTAGTGCACGGTTTGTGACTGGTGATTTGCAGTTAAAGTATTCAAGGATAAAGTATTCGATAGCTACGGAAAAGGGGGAGTCTGTTAGTGCACGGTTTTGGTGTCCGTAGCGATCGAATAAGTTATAGGCGGTTTAGTCTTTGTATTTAACGTATATTGTAAATAGCCTATAAATAGGGAGCTTATGCTCATAATTTAGGAGAGAACTTGTACATAGTTTAAGTTATCCTCTCCATAACTTATTATTCTCTCTAATGTATTTACACTAAATTATCAATAAAGTATTATATTTAAAGTATCGATTTCGTGTTGATGTATCGTATTAGCGGCTAGATCTTGGTCTCTATGACGTTCTCTCAGCAACCTCATCTACTTCCTCTTCCTCATCAATATTTTCCCTAATAGGCTCATTCTCCTTCTCAGCAATCGCTTTGCCTTTGGCTCATCTCCTTCTCTTGTAACTCTCTGTTCAGAAGGAAATTCATCAATATCTTTCTCCAATTCACTCATTTCATCATCATCCTCTACCCACTTGGAACTTTCTTCAAATGTTTCTGGTTCAGTTAGTATAAGTTCCTCAGTAGCAGCTCCTTAATCCATCAGAGCATCAGTGGCTGTCATTACATAAGTCATCACATCAGTTGCTACATCTGTCACAACATCAGTAGCAATATAAGTTGTAGCCACTTGATCATCATTCACAATCTCCACTTCATCCTCCATATTCACATCATCATTTTCTCTTTCAACAGTGTTTAAAACTTCATTATTTACATCATAGTTTTGTTTTTCACTCCCGGATAGATCAGCCTCATAATCTTCCTCAAATATCATTCTTACACCACTATCCTCATCATCACTTTCATTTTCATCATATGCATTCAAAATACAAGTCAAACCATCAGTATTCAAATTTTCAACCCCTGTATCTACATTCTCCTGATTCACCTTGATTTTAGCTCCAGTTGGCTCATCATGTGATACATTCTCCCCTGTTTTGGGGCATCTGAGGTCTTCTCAACCTCCTGCTCCAGAGTTTGAATTCTTGAATGTGCCTGGGCCAACTGAGCTTTCAACTCCTCATTTTCACTCCCCAACTCTGCAATTTCTCCCCTCAACCGTACGACTTCAATTATCAAATCAAGGTTTCTTTTGTAAATGTTGGAAATATGGGGAGGGGTAGTGGGTGGTGTGAAAGGAAAAGGTAAAGGTTTGTGGTTTGGGATTGTGGTGGAGAGATTCGGTTAGTGGGAGGGCTTAAGTTTTGAAAGATGTTTTCACTTGTGGAGGGTTGGTCTGAGGTTTGTGTAAGGGATTGGTCTTGTAATTATGTGGGGATTGTTTCAGGAATGTAAGGTTCATGGTCATGGGTTTGGGTTAGTGGTTGGGTGATGGTGTGGGTTGGGCTTATGTTTAGGTTATCAGGTGGGGTTTGATGTAGTGTGTCATGTGAGTCTTGGATTAGGGTTGGTGGTGGTGAGTGAGGTGGTGATTGTTGTAAATTTTCAGGTGGGCTTTGTGTTAAGGTAGGTGTTTGAGTGGATGGGGATTGGGTTGTTTGGTCATCTGGTGATGGTGGGTGGGGTGGTGTTTGTGGTGGTGTGGCTAAGGGTGTGGTTGGTGGTGTAGGTATGGGTTGAAACTCCCTCTAAAGTTGTATAATATCATCAAAGTTACCGTCATCTCCTCCTTCATTACCATCATCATCATTATCAATATCACTTGAATCATCATCATCTGATCATCATTATTACCATTCTCTTCATCCTCACTTTGACCATCCTCTTCATCCTCCTATGAGATTAACTCCGGTATAGGAACAACCTCAAAATCATCAACTAAAAGCCATGGAACAATTTCAAACACCTTCTTAGGATTGAACCTGCTTGTGTTGCCCGGATTTTCAATCCGTTTATAAGTATTTTGGATCTTGCAGCACATGAGTAGTTCCAACAGTGGGCAATCTTTCCAACTCTTGATTAAAAATAATCTGTAGAAACCTGGGATATGCCAAAAACTTCTTATTGCTCGGTTTTTTTCATGTTGCTTACCATCCCTTCAAAGACCATCTTGGAAAAGTTGAATGGTTGATTGAACACAACAGCAACTATAGCATTGGCCAATCCCGACTCATAAGAGTCCATAAGCCTTTCCTAGGGGCAAATCCCTGAATGATGTGGTGTATCAAGAATCTGTATATGTTGGGATACATTCCCTTTTGAAAATGTCCTTCGTGCACCGTCCCCTGATATCCCATTGTTTGAACAAACACCTTGAGTAAGTGCTCTGTTGCTAGGTAAATAGGGTTGGGATTATCATCATTTAGTTGCAGACATCTTCTTATTAACCCTTATGTTACTCGTATCTCCTGGTTTGCAACTGTGGCTTCTATCCTTTTTCCATTTACATCGTCATAAAGCCTTGCTGACCGCCAAAAATCAAGTGTGAG
This sequence comes from Bidens hawaiensis, assembly GCF_021521415.1. NCBI lineage: Eukaryota > Viridiplantae > Streptophyta > Magnoliopsida > Asterales > Asteraceae > Bidens > Bidens hawaiensis. The sequence goes on along the minus strand of NW_027497394.1, from coordinate 153,621 downwards.
ATTCCTGTAGATCATTGGGCACTTTGTCAAAGCGAAACGTATGTTTGACCATTGAAGCCATGTAATCATTGGAGCAACATCTTCATTATCAGGAGTAATTTGTAACAGAGCGCACATATTGTGCTTATGCTCAAAAGGATATCTCGGATTATCCTGATTCGCCATATCTGAACACACAAGCAAAACATATTCAAAGCATAAATTAGTCATAAAGTTCACAACTTTAAGTAATTTCAAGTTATAATTTAAAAAAGATAAGAAGAAATTTCATTAAGAACCTGATCTTCGACAAACTTATAACCTACACACATAACAGAGAGTTAGTAAATATACATAATCAAAGCTCATTATGACTTAATTGTTGTCGGAAAACATTTAATTGAAGCTTACCGAGTCGGAAAAAGTGGACTGGTAAATTAGGGTTAGGAAATTGTGATTATCGCACTTTGGCGGTTGAGTTTCTGAAATGTGGGTGAGAGAGTGGAAGGTTGTGAGAGAAGAGTGGGAAAATTTTCTCTAACTCCCCTCTTATATACCTTTTGACAGTAGGTTTTAAATGCATTTTGTCATGTAGTGAGTTAATAGCTGTTAAACAGTACTATTAACTATTTAAAATATTCACGTTTAAACCTTGCTCGTTAAAGTTCATTTATCATACCTTGCTTGGTAAAGTCCATCTATCAAACCTTACTCGGAAAAGTTGCGTTTAAACAACATTTGTTAGGAACCTTCCACTTTCTCAAAGCTTGCCCGTTTCAACAATTAAAATATATTAAAAATAGAACTAAGTAAAATGAAGAAAGCTTACTCGAAGTACAAGATTGCTCGAGAACTGAATCACAAGATAGATAATCAAGTATAAAATATCAAGTAGGCAACCTTGCTAGGAAATAATTAAGATACCTAAATAAATTTCGTAGATATACTTCTAAATACACACCTTACTCGAATTGCTCAACCTATCACAAACTCTACCCGTAAATGTAATAGTTCACAAATATTCAATCAAGTATACTAGATAGGCTTCTAAACACAAAGTGTACTCGGAAAGTCAAGTTTTGAATTTACCAAGTATATTAAGGGAACATTTGAAAATATCAAAGTGTGCCCGGGAAACTAGGTTGCCCGAAGACACTTGTAATTTCAAAGAATCATAGTCACAAGTAACACATAGCTTGCTAGAAATGAATTTAAACAATAAAACAAACACCTAAGTGTGCTATAAAGTCTAAAATCAATAAAGCTTGCTAGAATATCACATCTAATCGCAAAGATTGCTATATTAACTTAAACAACCTATAAAACAGTTAAGTTTGCTAGAAAGTTTAGAAATCAACAAAGCTTGCTAGTGCACAGTGTAATCAATCATATTCAAACATAGACAAAAATCAAGCTTGCTAGGAAAGCTAAATTTCAAGTAAGCTAGTGTATCCTACCCGAAAAATGTTAAATACTTCAAAGCATGCCCGATATTGACAAACTTAAGACAAAAACATCTAAGTATACTCGAAAAGGTTATAAAACATCAAACCTTACCCGAAATTACATATTCAACCTTTTGTAGGTAAAATGCAACACTTTATGACTTAAACACAATATCAGTTATATTTATCAATAAAAATCATTGTTTAAGAGAAAATGGTGCATTTTGAGATCAAATTTTAGTCATGTTTCTTTTCAAAACAATTTATTTTCTTTTGTTGAAAAGATCTCAAGTGTGGGATCATATTGACTAAGTAGCTTTCTCAATACTTCATTCTCAGCATTATTATGACAATATAGACAGGTTAACAGCAGGTCTAGACTTAGCATGAATTTTATCTCTTTGGTGATATGATTAAGTTTCGATTAATATGCATAATACTCACCCCGACTTGACTTTGACCCACTGGTTTTAATTAAAACTTTTAATGATAGAACTTATGGGTTTTTTTTAGCACATAACAACATTGTGTTGTTTTAACTGTACTTTTTACTCATCACTTGTTCTCTGTCATTTTCATGTAAATATTTCATTTTAGGGACAAATACCAATGGGCTCGTGTATGACTAGATAATCACTTTTCTGCCTATCATTCGGAAAGATTTATCTTGGAACATGCATAGACAACAATGTAACTCCACTTAAGGCTTATCAGTTTCTTTATGTTTATATCACCTTAGATTTTACACATCATGGGAAAGCAACCATACATGTTAATGACTATACTAAGTGCCTTTTTAGCTTATTAAATCCATATGATTGGCTAAGTAGTCAATGTACTATCATTTCCTAATACTATAGAGTTTAATACCCAGTCACCCCAACAGCTCTTAATTGGCAGATAAATGGCTATCATGTTTGACCACAAGTGGTTAATAGGACAAAACATATATGTGAATACATGTCCTTTCAAAACAGAGTTATTGACATAATTTTAAATGAAAGAATAGAAAACAAGTTACAATTTCCCCAAATGCTTTCAGTTTTCCAGGTTAATGGCTATCCTTTCAATCTGAAAATAGATGATAGGACCAAACATATACAAGTATATGCCCTTCCAACTTAAGCAAATGACATGATTTTCAGCAAAAGTAACTCTTTGAGATTTTTCATTAAAAACATCCTTTTAAGCCTCTATAAAGCTTTGAACTGAATAGTATTATCATGTCTCAACACCATTAACAACTTGCTCTTGGATTTTCAAAAGATGCTTTGATCAAACATGTTTCTTAACAATTTTCAGTCATGCATATCATTTTGACTCAAAAACACATTTTGACACAATCACAAGCATAGCATATTCAAATCTTAACCCTAAATGACATTATCAAAATAAGCAGACTTCACACAATTCATATTCTAGCAGATCCTAACAACATCATCTGATCAAATTATTCACATATTCAAACATTCAAACATGACATCCGATAAGCATATAATCAATTTTGACAATTCAAACTACTTATCATAACATCTTATCAGTCAACTGATAAACAATTTTAAGCATCAATGATACCTAATTTGCACAGATAATTAGTTAAGCACACATCAGTTAACATCAAAAAAGTATCATAATCAAACACATATACACATAATTCACTAAGACATTGAGAAGATAGTCAATTTGCACAATCAAGCACACATCATCAATCAGACTTCATTAGAGTTGATCATGCCCAGGGCTTTCAGTAGAAAGTTGAACCTGGTTCTATCAAGTGGTTTGGTGAAGAGGTCAGCCAAATTATCACTCGTATCAACTCCTTTTACTTTAATTAATCCTTTTTCACTGGAGTCTCTTATGAAGTGATGTCTGATTTCAATGTGCTTAGTCTTGGAATGTTGCACAGGATTTTTAACAATGAAAGATGCAGCAGTATTATCAATGTAAATTGGGGTGTTTAGATCATTCAAACCATAGTCCAGGATCTGATTCTGAATCCAGAGGACTTGTGCATAGCAGGCAGATGCAGTAATATACTCAGCTTCTGCAGTTGAGATTGACACAGTGGTTTGCTTCTTGCATTACCATGACACTAATCTGTCACCCAAAAATTGACATCATCTTGAAGTGGACTTTCTGCTCATATTACATTCATCATAGTCATAATCTGTGTAGGCAATCAGATCAAATGACTGGTTCTTTGGATACCAAATCCCCAAATTAGGTCTTCCCTTCAAATATCTAAAGATTCTCTTGACTGCATTCATGTGAGAAACCTTAGGACTTGACTGGAATCTTGCACAGACACACACAGCAAACATGATATCTGGTCTTGAAGCAGTAAGATACATTAATGACCCAATTTTTTCTCTGTATTCATGTTCATCCACTAGCTCCCCCTTTTCATCTGCTACCATCTTTTCTTTTGTATCCATAGGAGTTGAAGCAGTCTTCAAATCATTGCATTTGAATTTGTCTATGATGTCCTGCACATACTTAGACTGGTAGATGAAAATCCCATCAGCTTTTCGTTGAACTTGCAATCCAAGAAAGAAGTTCATTTCTCCCATGGAGGTTATACTATACTTGGATTTCATCACCTCTTCAAACTCCATACACATCTGTTCATTGGTTGACCCAAAAATAATGTCATCCACATATACTTGCAGCAACAACAAATCTTTTTCTTTCTTCTTGTAAAAGAGGGTCTTGTCAATGGCTCCCCTTTGGAAACCATGTTCAAGCAAATTTGACAACTCATCATACCAAGCTCTAGGAGCTTGATGTAATCCATACAAGGCTTTGTTTAACTTATACACCCTGTTAGGATACACTGGGTCCTCAAAACCTAGTGGTTGAGTTACATAAACCTCTTTTTCTATCTTTCCATTTAGGAAGGCAGATTTGACATCAAGTTCGAATACCCTTATATTCTTTGAGGCAACATAAGCTAGAAAGATTCTTATGGCTTCAAGTCTTGCAACAGGTGCAAAGACTTCCTCAAATTCAATCCCTTCTTCTTGAAGGCATCCAAGTGCAACAAGTCTAGCTTTATTCTTAATCAAATACCCCTCTCATCTCTCTTATTTCTAAAAACCCATTTAGTTCCAATTACATATCTGTTTCTTGGCCTGTCCACAAGCTCCCAAACATGTAGATCTCTGAACTATGCCAACTCCTCTTGCATTGCTTCTACCTAACTTTTGTTCTTTAGAGCTTGAACAATGTTCTTTGGTTCTTTCTCGGATAGAAAGCAGGAGTAAAAACAAATGTTTGCAGATTCAGAATGACTTCTTGTAACTCTTTCATATATATCTCCAATGATGATTTCAAAAGGATGATTCTTTTCAACATAAGGGGTTTGAACTATCACATCTGCAGACATAGTAGTGTCAAGATTTGATTCATTGAGATCTGGTTCATCAATGATCAAATCAGTTGTTTCAATATCAGCTTCAGGTGCTTCCTCATTGTTCTGATGTAGATGCACCATTGTTTCCCAAATTCTCTCTTTTAAACAAATCTTGAAACCTTGCTGTTGAAACTGTCTCCTCTTCACCAGTTTGGTTGCTTGGATCTTCCTCATTTTGAACTTGATCATTCTGAACTTCCTAATTGTCTTGATTATTATCTGCTTTATCATGTTCTGGTCTTTGATTGTTTTCTTGATTATTGTTTTAAACTTGCTCAACATTTGCACTAGAAGGATCCTTTATGAATGTATATTCACTTTCCATACTTGCAACCTTGTTCCATAACTCTTCCAAGTGCAATGATTTCTGATTTTTCTCTTCAGTCACACTTGTCTTGTAAAATGAATCATTAAAGTCTTCAGGGTAGATCTTGAAAGACTTGACCAATTTTTCAAGATCAAACAGCCATGTAGCACCATCAACTGTGTTGAACTGATTTTCAATAAAGACCACATCAGATGATTCAATCACAAATAAATGATCTTTCACATATACCCTGTAGGCCTTTGAGTATGTAGAGTAGCCAACAAAGAAGCAATCCAAGGATTTAGCTTGAAATTTGTTTAAGTAATCCTTGGTGTTCAAGAGTGAACATTTGAATCCAAAAGGCTTGAGAAACTTGATATAGGGCTTTTTGTTAAAGAAGATTTCATAGGGAGTCTTGTTGTGCCTTTTATTAAGAAGTACCCTGCTCTGAACATAGCAGGCTGTGTTGATGGCTTCTGCCCAAAATGTAACTAGTAGGTTAGCATCTGCTAGCATGGTTCTTGCAATTTCAATTAGTGTTATGTTTCTTCTTTATACAACACCATTCTGTTCAGGAGTTCTAGGTAGGGCTGTCCAAACTGTTCGCCGCTCGTTCGTCGTTCGCTTGAATTTTGCTAGAAAAATGCTCGTTCTATTTCGGCTCGGTTTGGAAGTGAGCCGTTCGGCTCGGTTCGGTTTAAAAGCCATCCAAGCACGAGCAAAGCCTCGCTCGGTTTGGTTCGGTTCATTTTGCTCGAATTATTTTTTATTTATTATTTTTATATATAATCTTGATGTATATATATAAAAGTATACTATTGTTTAAAGTTTTTAAAATTTTCCTCTTTTGTGTTGAATTCAAAGTTCAAATTTAAACCATAGCCACTCGTTTTATATATGTTTTGTTGTTAACTATGAGTTTTATACATTTTAAAGGTGAAAGTTTAGACAATTTAGAGTTAAAAGTCTTGAATAAATGATATTTTGAAGTTTTAGAAATTTAAAATTGGAAACTTTGTACGAAATCAAGCAAAACCAAACCGAACCAAGCCCCTCGGTTTCAAAACCAAACCAAGTTCAAGCATAAATATATCGCTCGTTTCTTTAAATTCAATCCGCTCGGTTCGGCTCGCTTTCAAACCAAACCAAGTATGAGCATGCCCTCGTTCGGTTCGGTTCGGTTCGTGAACAGCCTAGTTCTAGGAGCTGAGAATTGTTAAATTATTCCTTTTTCTGCATAAAACTCTTCAATAACTCCATTTTTGAATTCAGTACCATCGTCACTTCTCATTACTTTAACCCTTTTATCCAGTTGATTCTCAATTCTGGTTACACAGCCTTTAATCAACTCTGCAGACTCATCCTTTGTACTTAGGAAATAAACCCAAGTATAACTTGAATAATCATCAATGATCACTAGAAAATATCTTTTCTTTTCTATGCTTAGGAAACTCACAGGACCAAAAAGATCCATGTGAAGCATTTCAAGCACTTGATCAATTGAGTTGATGAGTTTTGTCTTATGAGAAGACTTGTGATGCTTGCCTTTTTGGCATGAAATACAGTTATCATCCAATCTGAACTCTCTTGTAGGTAGGCCAATTACATGCTCACCTTTAACAAGTTTGTTCATGTTCTTTAGATTCATATGACACAATTTCCTATGCCACAATTTTGACTCATTTTCAGTGGCCTTAGAAACAAAACAGGTACCTCCCCTTGAAACAGCATACTTCATGTTTAGTTCATATAAATTGCCATTCCTTGGGGCCATCATCATGTTCATGTCCGGAGGGATCACATATTCTGGTCAAATAATGAAACAGTGAGAATCATCAAATCCCACTTTATAACCCTTGTCACACATCTGGGATATGCTCAAGAGGTTATACTGTAATCCCTCAACATAGAAGACATTGTCAAATGTGACTTTTCCATTTGTCAAGATACCCTTTCCAACAATTCTACCTCCATTCTCATCACTAGCAAAAGCTATTGGACCTTCAAACTTCTCTTCATAGTTGACAAGTGACCTCTTGTCACAAGTCATGTGCCTAGAACCCCCACTATCCATATACCATACTTCATTCAGTTGAGTGGATGATTCCTGCACAAATTAAAAGAGATTGATTAGTTGGGTGATGAAGAGCAAGTTATTTCATCTTGTACATCATTAGTTTCACTAACAGTAGTAGCATTGAGAGTGAGTGTGATGGGCTCAGGATCTTCATGAGTAATCTCAAGATTATCTGAATTATCAGTTTCATAACCACATTCTCTTGGAGTTTTCACAAATGATATTAGGCATTGGCAATCATCCAATACACTGACACACTCTTGAACTGCATAGTCAATTGGTCTTGAATAAACCTTCACTTCAGTATTCTTCTCCTCCTTAGCTTCAACCTTAGGTTTCCAAAGAAATCCTTGAGGTTCAAAACCATGTTTCAACAAGAACTTTTCATCACCAGTTTATTCAGTTGGTTTCTTTCTTGAGAAACCATTTTTCTTCTCTTTCTTATCAGCATTTGGTGATCCTCAAGGGTTGAAAGTTCTTTTTTACAGAAGTTAAAGACTTCTTGGGTGATTTGCTTCTTCTAAATTATTCAGCCACATGTTTCCTTGGTTTCATATCAAGTTTCTTTTCCTTCTTAACCTTCACTGCAGCCTTCTGAACATTTTCATTCAAAGTTTCCTTTCCACACACCTTTCCTTTTCCCAGGTATTCATCATACTTCTGTTTGTATAGAACAAAATCTTGTCCAAATTTTGTCTCATCTAGAACATGAAAGGGTTTGAAGTTTAGCCTTTCATTACAAGAATCAGTGTGGTGACCATTTTCATCACACTTTTTGCACCACACTTTTCCTTTGAATCTTTCATGATCACTTCCCTTCTAGAACCTCTCACTTGGCTAGGTGGTTTGACACCAAGTGATTTCTGAGTCTTCAACCCATCAAAGTCAATTGAAAAAGGAACAAATTCTTCTATCTTTGTATCTTGTCTTTCAATGTTGCTCTTCACAAAAGTGATTTTCTTCAAGCTCAATGGTTCTTCATCCATGATTCCCTTATGTCTTGATTGTCTCTTCTCATACTCCTCCATGTTTCAACTTCACCAATATCAAATACTTCATGGCTTGAGAAGACTGGGTAAATAGGAATTAAGTTGTCACTAATGACTGTTTCATCTGCCTTCTTCATTTTCTTTTCTTCTAACCTCTTCAATAGAGTTCTGCTTGGTGGTCTCACAGCATTGTAACTAACCTTTTTCCTTTCACATATGTCAAAGGACACATGTTCTCTCTTCATTCTTTCATTCTGTTCCTTCATCTTTGGTGTCATAGGTGGCAATAATGGAAGTTTGTCTACTGATTCTGGTTTCTTCGGTCTTCTGTTATTTTTAGCAACCTTGATCTCTTCATCTGTGATCTGATCACTTAATTCATTCAAATCATCTAAATTTAGATCATCAGAATCAAAGTCATCCTCATAGACTTTTACTCCAATAGACTTCTCTTCCCTTACTTCCTCTTTTACCATAAATTCTCCCTCTTCATTCACTTCTACCATCTTGTATATATCAATGAGTTCTTATTTGTCTTGAAACACATCTCTAAACTGTTGAAGATATCCATCTCTTTTTTCTTTGTCTGCCTTGGGTAGAAAGTTGTTGTTGAATGGTGGAGTAATAACTTTATACTTATCTTCTTCTTTTACTTTGTTCATTATCCCACAGATGTTTACTGTAGACACCAAATTCTTCAAAAATTCATTATCAACATGTAGCTTTGTGTTTTGAACCTTCTCTTCAATAATCATCTTCTTCAAACCATCAAGCTCAGTTATGTATCTCTGGTGATCTCTATAGCTACTTACACAGTCATCTTCCAAGCTTTTAATTTTCTCTTCACTGATTTGATCACTTGCTTGGTACCCATTGATTATGCTTTATTTTCTGAAACACTCACTCTCTAGCTTGCCTACTTTTATAGTCAAAGCATTAACTGTTTCATGTAAATCAGTTGTAGAGATTGAGTGTACCTAAAAAGATGATGTTTCAGCCTCTTTTCAGCAATAGCCATCAATGCAACATTTTCACTTGTGATATCATCAGCATGGTTACTCCAATCAAAATTCCCTTCATGCTGAGTGGCAACAACAACATTCCCTTGGTTTCTTGGTTGATTGTTTTTGTTTGCATTGTTTGGGTATTTTGGGTGTTTTGGTTGTTTCTTTGAAATTTTTGGTTATGTGGCACAACTTGTTGATTGTTCATTGGAGCTTGCTGGAAGTTGTTGAAATTGGAATTGTTGTGGTAGTTGTTGGGATTGTTGTTGTTGAGGTTGTTGTTTCTCGGCTGCCTCTGTTGGTATTGCAGCTGATTTCTTTGCTGGTTCTGGAACTGATTCTTCTGAAAGTTTCTGGGTTGATTACATTCTCAGGCAAAATGACCAGGCTGTTGGCAATTATAACAAATGGCTTTAGACTTATCAAAACCAATCCTCTCATTAGGCCCTCATAGAAGTGATCTACCAGTCCTATTGTATAGCCTTTTGCTTCTAAGAGCCAACATAGCAGTTTCACACTTGAAATCCATGTCTTCAAGGTCATCTACATCTATTTGTTCCAATTCATCTTAGATGACACTTGTGTGAATCAAGTTCTTAGCAACAAATGCATTATATGACTCTGTAAACATGGAGAATAGAGCTTGAGTTTCATTCCCTTGTGAACTGCTTCCACCACCATAGGGTACATGTCCACTTGTCACTGGGGCAGATTCATTGTCATTAATAAGTTGGACATTGAATCTTGACTAGCTGCCTTGGTGACTTGTACTCCCACTAATGAAAGATTTAGGTGTTTCAACACCATGATCATTTGGTTCCTCAAAAATGGGAATCTGTTGTTGATTCTTTGTGGACAGGTTTCCCGTGGGTGCAATTACGGCATTTGACAAATGAAAGCATGGCTTCTCCTCCTTGATCATTTCATTTTCGATCATCTCAATCTCAGCGGCCTGGAGGAAACAGATCACATCATCTAACTTAAGTGATTCAAAGTTGGGTTTTTAAAGGATGAATTAGCTGGCTGTATACCACTCCTTTGGCATTGAGTTCAGCAGCTTTATGGTCAAATCCAGGTCTGTCATCGCATAGTCAGTTGTTCTCAGGTCATTCATAATTGCCAGAAGTCTTTCAAGAATTGACTTCAATCTTCCTCCATCCTTGTACTTGAATCTCTCAAGTTGTTGCTTGAGTCTTAATTTCTTGATATTTTTCAGCTTAGTGTTACCTTCAAACCTCTCAAGGATTGCATCATACATAGCCTTAGTTGTTGTGTGATGAGCAACCTTGGTTAAGATATCCCATGACAGTCCCAACTTGATCATAGCTAGAGCCCTGTCGTCAATCTTTCTCATTCTTTCAGCCACAACTTGATTGGGATTTGCACCATCAGCAACATATGGTCCAGTCTTAATTGAGTTCCACATATCCACATCATTGTAACACACAGCTGCCTCAAAAAAGACTTTCCATTTGATAAAATTCTCCTGCCCAAACAGTCTCAGAATTTTGTTATTGGAAACCTCTTGCTCTTCAAAACCAGACATTTTGGTATTTTGAAAAACGGAAACAGAGAATAGCTAAAGCAGAGTAAAAATCGAGTTTTGAAAATAATCAGATCTGAGAATCGAATCTTCAGATCTGATGTATTCGGTTCGATTGGAGCAATATTAAGTAATAAAGATGCAAACTTTAATTGAAATAAGTAAAAGAAAACACCGGAAATTTGTAGATCTAGAAGAGAATGAAAAACATAGCAGCTGACATCAGACTTCAATGAAACAGTGTTCTGCTTACGTCATCTTTCTTCTTCAGATCTTCAAATAACAACAATTTCTTCACCCGAAACAGCAACGAACAAGCTCTGATACCACTTGCCGGTCCCGAATAATCACTCACACTCACAATTAAGTCATAAATCACATAATAAATATGTCGACAAGAGAGTTAATGACAGTTGCTATTTAGGGTAAGAAAATTGTTTGTTAACGGCGGAATCAGAAACAAAGAGGGTTGTTGCTTGAGGATTAATAAAATGTAACAAACACAAACAATCATTCAAAAGATTTTTATTTATATAAATGATTCATAAAAATGATAATCGATTAAGGTTTCTTGTTTGGAAGGTTTTATCCTTACAATCCTAGGACAGCCGTCACACTCAATATCAAAGAATATTCTTTTAGGTCTGAAAAGAGTAAAGGCTAAAATTCGTCCATCGTAGGCGTGCCCTAAATTATTCTATTTATAGGCCTGCCGCCACCTGACAGTTGTCCCATCTTCTAGAAACCCTAATGATTTGATACATATTCAAATTACATATTCAGCCTTATACTAAGTGTAAAAACAGGTCTTCCGTGTAGACTTTGTATTAGTTGTCTTCACCGAGTAGGCTTGTGCCTTTTATCTTTTACGAGTAGACATGGTAACCTTGAAGTGTGCTGGAGAACAGTTCTCCAGGTAGACTTTACTTTAGAGTATTTTTCAATGAAAATACTCATCTAGCAGACTTCAATCTTCTTGATCATATCAAACTTTGCCCGATATAATCTAACGAGAAACCTTGTTCTTCAGTGATCCTTTCAACTGTTTGCTAGTGAATAACTTATTAGTCAAGCCACGTGTGCTGGTAACAATGTAGCTTGCTCGGAGCTAAACCTTGCCCGATGAAGTTAGGATTATTCTTTATCAACTTCCATCAAGCATACTCAGACATTGTTTTATTAATGAATACCTTGCTAGGTCTTCCAAATAGTTGGCTTCAAAAGATTGGTTAGCAAAGAGCCTACTCGAATGTAAACCTTTCTTGGCTCTGAAGAACAATCTTGCTAGACATAGTGAACCCTACTCGGATTGACAATAAAGAAGAATTCTAGAAGATAACCTTGCCCGAAGGACAAAATACCTTGCTATGCCAAGTAAACCTCACTCAGGAGTCCAAGTGTGCTCGGATTCCATTGACTCAATAGCTTCGTTAGTCTTTCTCTTTCGGGAAGTGGAAGTCGTGGTTCGAGAGGACGGAGAAGGTGGCTTAGAGACTTGAGCAGCGACGTTTCTTTCTTCATGATCTTGTTAAGAGTTTCCAGGATCCCCTAAAACATAGATATAGCTTGAAATATAGCTAATGCAAGTGACCTTAATTAAATTAGCAATGAATTCAGGAAAAGGATAAGTCAAACCAATGGTGAATGGGTAAGCCAAAAAGTCAACCCACTTCTCAGAAAACAATTGGAATGTAGGAACTTGTTGAAAGGATGGAACTTGGCTCCGGCGGGTCGGTAAAGGTACATGTCTCGAGTCCAGAGTCGGAAAGAATTTGCTAACATTTGAAGTCGGAATGAGCATTTAAGCTACTAGAGGTGGAAGCCCTTGATCTTTAGTTAGTCTTTGTTAGAGAATTGAGGGTAGAGATGAAGGGAACCTTAGAAAGAAAAGGGAAAAGGAGTTACCTGTAACCGAGAGAGTTATGTGACATAATCGAGCCTCGATGAGGAAGCGTGTCGAACGTTGATAAACGAGCTCGGATCGTGGATCGATCTAGAAAGAAATATGCTTGTTATTAATTCTTTTCAATAATGGATGATTTAAACACATTTGTTATGCATGTTTCTCCGATTATTCAGAAAATAAACTTGGAAAATGAAATGGGGACGTCAACCAAGCCCCCGAAGCTACTTAGGATGGAAAATTATCCTAATTGGGCCGATAAGTTTGAAACGTATGTGCAAGCCGTGAATTATGATACGTGGGAGGCTGTTGAAGTTGAGTATATCATACTGAGGAATGAAAATGGCACAAGTAATAGATTATCTCAAATACCTGAGGCTGACAAGCCTTGGTTCATTCGTGAGAAAAAGATGATAAACTTATTCTAACATTTAATAAAGTCTGAGATTTTCCAACTCCTGCAACACAATGGTTCATGTCACTCAATATGAGAGGCTTTCCTGAACAAGGATAGAGGGAATGCTTATATGAGAAAATCCAAAATTTGTTTTCTAAAGAAAGAGTTTGACATCTTCTCTATGGTCAAAGGCGAAATGATGCCTCAACTAATTGAAAGATATTGTCATCTAGTTAATGAGATGAAAAGATTGGGCATTGACAAAGAGGAGTATGAATACATCGATAAACTGGCAGATTCGGTGCCTGACGAGTGGGAGACATATATCATGGTTCAACAATCCAACCCAATCAATTATGCCAGACTGACCTTGGCACGTTTTATCGAAAAATTGAAAGCTCATGAGTTGACAGATTATTCAGTTTTGTACTATTATTGTTATATCAATATATTGAATGTTATGAGTGATTGTGTTGTGACTGCTTTATAATATATTTCTGCTATATCGTATCGTATAGTAAATATAAACTAATCGGTCCTAATCATTACGAGTTAACATACATGAGGTTTTGCATGATGAGGATCATGTTCTTATAGAGTTCCTAAGTGATTCGAGTGTTGTATAAAAGGATGGTGTTAAACTTGATTTTAAAAGGGATTTATGTTTTCTAAATTATAGATTGGTAAACAATTTGCAAACCTGCATTTGCATGCATTCAAATGCATTGTACTTTGTTTGAAAACCAATTTTCTAAGTTACTTTAGTAAAACCCATTTTATTGTGAAATCATTAACCTTTAATAAAACAAATTTTATTACCTAGTGATTTATAAGGAACCAATTTTATGCAAGTTGTTGATTTTAAGTTAATAATCAATATGCAAAACATAAAACAACCAAAGATGCATAAATAAAACAACCAAAAGTTCATAACCATAGCCTCCTAAACTTGATAACACTTGTTGACCGAAAAAAGTGTGCCAAAAGGTCTCTCCTAAGGGACAAGAATGACACAATGCATGTGTTAGTGAACTCCCACTTGACCCCGCATCCAAATGCTTCAAGTGTCCACCTGTTTTGTGACTCTTCCATTTTATTTGGGCTTCATTTTGGGCTCCAACTTTAGCTCCTAGCATTCTTGGGCCTTCATGTTTGGGTTTTTTCCATTGGGCTAAAATCTCATCTTGTACTATGAGGTACATTAAGGCCCAAAACCAAAATCGTAACTTTGTTGCAACTTCTTTAACAAAAAATATATCCTAATGCATTTTTCTCTAGTAAAAGAAATAAAACTAGTCTACTTATTATTACAAACCAATATGAAGTAAATAAATAGATTACAAACCCAAATAAATGAATATTACAACCATATTGAATAAATGAATAAATCACAACACGAACACACATCCAAACACAAGGTTATGGCTAGGTTATGAACATGAAAATGCATATCCGAATATGCAAACTGTGTAAATCTAAAATGGTTCCCCTTTTAACCCTTAAAGTTTTTGTCCAAGGTTAATCAAACCAAAAACTTTGGGTTTTTGTCCAAACAAAATAATAAATCATCCAAATGACTTTGTTCTTCAAGATTACCACATGCATGTAAAGTATAATCTTGAAAAACCAAGGGGTAACCAAAAGCCCCCAAAACTTTCGGCCATATGGTGAAACACACCATAAAACCTAAAGATTTTTAGATCTATTAAAGCATGCATCCGTATAAGCGGCTCTTGATGCAATTTTTAGGTTTCAACAAGATTTTCAAAGTCATATAAACCCATTTATGAAAAACGCAACGGATAATTAAGTTTTAAATCTTGTTGGTTAGATGAAAATAAAACCGATTTTATATGCAAAACCCAAGCCCCGGATCCATATACGAATTTGCATGCTTACCGATATAAACAATCATAGGGTGTTCTTAGCATACTGCCTTCAAGAGCCCAAGAGAAATGAAGGAGGTGAAGATATGAATAGCGAGTCTTCAAGATAGAAGAACCTCAAGCTTTTATCCCCTTAAAGCTTCCAACAAACACCTTGTTTATTCTAGGATTTACACTTGAAAACTCTTGGTTGTTGTTCTTCCCTTTGGCTATAATTAGAGAGAACGATGAGAGAGTTTTCTTGCCTCTTGTGTGTGTGAGAGAGAGAGATGTGAGCAACCAATGCACCACACAAATTAACCAATAAGTTCTTGTGCATGTCTTGGAAATAAATAAAACAATTAATAGAGGAGTGAGAGGGGGGGGAAGTGGCAGCCCACATGGGATCCCACCCAAATTAAAAACTCAAGTAATCTATTTTATTTACTTATGTTATATCATAACATAACATGCAAAATCCAGTACGCGTTGCATATTGTTATTTAACCAACTTAATAACATGGTATATGCAAAATGCAGTAAGGCTTGCATATTGTTATTTAACCAAATTAAATAACATGGTATATGCAAAATACAAAATGCAAAATGCAGCAAGTCTTTCATATTGTTATTTAACCAACTTAAATAACATGGTATATGCAAAATGCAGTAAGTCTTGCATATTGTTATTTAACCAACTTAAATAACATGGTATATGCAAAATGCAGTAAGTCTTGCATATTGTTATTTAACCAACTTAAATAACATTACAAGTAATATGCAAAATGCTAAATCTCTCATAAAATAAATTATCCATATAATTTATTTATTACACAAGTGCAATACTTAGAAACCCAATTTCCAAATATTCTAGGTGTTCATATTTATTTGTTAGATCATATCTTAAATAAATGTCGTGGTGCTTGTCTAGCTTCTTATTGGGTATGAACCGACTTGGATCATAACGCACTAGCCACATCAATCTAGTATGTGTCTTGGGCAGACCGATTCCAACAATTACAGCAAGATAGGTTGTCAATAACACAATACTTTTTACAAGAATTAGCTCCCTCGATATATATTGGAAGTTTATTGTCCCCAACGTGTTCTTAGTTTCACCACTGAAGCTAATAAGGACAGAGGATCTTGGAGTTATTTCAGCCTCGGGGATATTCATATTTTAGAGAACATCAGACTGAATGATGTTTGCAGAGCTCCTGTCATGTACAAGAATCCTGCGAACACAATGATTAACAATAAGTAAAGTAATAATTAACCCATCGTGATGAGGATCATGTTAGTGCATTCGATCTTCCTAATCAATAGTTATGATTCTTTGATTAGTCAAAGTGGTTGTTCGGATAGGCCTATTTCCATTCTCTAATTTGGTCTCCTTTGCCTGTCGTTTTGCTGACGAGAAAGAAGTGCCACAGATGTCTGATCCTCTAGAGATGAAGTTGATTATTTTTGCATCCGTTGGAGGTGGATCAACCTTTTCTGGAACTACTTCAAGATCCTGGATCCTTAAGTTCTTCCTTCCCAAAAATTCTTTAAAACGACATTTGCTGAGGAGGTATTCGGTCTCTCTTCTAAGGCCGAAGCATTCATTGGTCAGGTGACCGGAATCTTCATGATAAGCACACCACTTCAATTTGTCTTTGTAGGAGGTTGACTTTTCAATCTTTCTTGGCCATCTTGATTTTCACCTAAATCCTTCATGGCACATATTAGTCCAGTAGTGTCAACAGAGAAATAGTATTCTGATATTCTAGGGTATCCTTCATCATCCCCATCTTTTTCAACTGCACGGACGCTCTGGTTGTTGAATTTTGTATAAGGCTTGGAGTTGTTATTTCTGTATGAGGATCCTTATTCCTTGTCATCCTGTTCATGCTTTGTTTAAGCACCCAATTTTTCTTAGATCCTCTTGTCATCTTCTAACCGGATGAACCTTAGAGCCCTGCTTTTAACTTCATCTAGGTTCCTGCATGGAGTCATTAAAAGATCATCATAAAAGAGGGAATCCTTTTGCAATCCCATCTTGAATACTTCCATAGCCGTAGCCATATCAATGTTTGGAATTTCCAAGTCTTCCCTGTCAAATTTAGTAAAAAATCCCTTAAGGATTCATCACGAGATTGGATAATATGATATAAATCACTAGTCAACTTCTCAAATTTACAACAACAAGAGAATTGATTATTAAAATGACTAACTAAGTGAGAGAATGAAGTAATTAAATATGGAGAAAGACTGCAGACATTTAGAGCATATCTATTTAGTGTGGATCTAAAACCCTTGCATAAACATGCTTCTTTGAGTCTTTCTAGGATGGGGTTAATCTCCATTCTTTCTGGGTCAGTTGTGCCATCATAGACTTTCATGTTGGGAGTTTGGAAACTCTTTGGTATCTCAAAATCACAGATGGGTGGAGCAAACCTGGATATCCTATGACTTCCATCTAGAAATTCAGGGATTAGTTTGACCACTCCTGGGAAACATATCATATCCTTTAATTTTTGTAACTTCTAAGCCATAGCTTGATTGAAACATGTATTCTGCATAAATCCCTGATTAGTGTCTAAAGATATATTATTGTAAAAGTTACATCTTGGTTAACTGAAGGATGGTATCCTAGAAAAATATGCAGGATAGTGTGTCTCAGCCACGGAAGTTGGTCCACTGAAAGTGATAGTTTGCACAGGAATAATGTCTCTTTAATGTACATCTGACAGTCTTTGATGTTGGATTCCTAAGGATCCATGACTCTGCATAAAGGATCCTAGCTGCTGTTACTCGGAGGGTCCTTGATGAAACATTCCTAAGGATCCATATTGAAAGATTGAGGATCCTTGTTATGGAAAGATAGAGGATACTTGTTGAAAGATGCCTAAGGATCATGGTTAAAGGATAGAGGAACCTTGAACATATTGGGCCATAGATCCCAGTTGGAAGGTAGAGGGTCCTTGACCTTGTTGAACACGTTGGGCCATAGATCCTAGAGTGGTGAAATCTGGTATCCTGGGCAACAAGAGTTTTACCCCTCCGCTGGCGTTTTTGCTTTATTGATATCCTCAATTTCACGCAGGATCCTCATGTTAGTCTTGTTGAGATGCTCCATATAAGCCTTAACCTATGACCATAAAGCAGAAACATCATTGTTAGTGGTTACCGCAAGAGTAGAAGCAGAGGATTTTAATCCTTGGAAGACTGGATTTTTTATCTTGTTCCTAGTAACGTTGATCCTTTGTAACCCTGCGGAGGGGGGGATCAGCAAGGAGATTTTACATGAAAAAGAAACTGATGATCGCATAGTGGTTGAAGCAGAGGTTTGTTGAGACACCATTGGTTGAAAATGTTGTAAATTGTTGAGAATTTTTTTGGATTGAAGCAACACTGGCCCCACAGTGGACGCTAAATTGTACTTGTCAAAAATTGGATTCAAGGATAATGTTACCAAATTAATTTTGTGAGGTAGGGTGCTTGAATGACAATGGTGATTATACGGGTAAAAATTGAGATGAACTCAATGATTCTTTTACAAGAAAAAGCCCTTGATCAATATGAGATCGCCAGCATAAAAACCCCGAGTGATGACAGTTGTCTATCACCGATATATTAGTAAACAAAGTATTGTAGTATGAAGCAGAGCTAAGGCAGTGTTTACAAGAGAGTAAACGAAGTGTGTACGTGTCACATATGAGTATGTTGTATCTCGTGTTCTACTACCATAGCCTCTTAAAAAAATATCAATACCTTACACTCCTATTTTCTCGCTCCTAATCAAGCCCATTTCTTCCACATAGCCGTTATATGATTTGGCCACGTTCTTTAATGACTTTGATGGTGAAATAATAGGTTGGACTTAGTCATTAGTCGTTTTACCCGTGTAAATATTAATATCAAAAAGTGAAAAGTCATTAGTAATCAATAATAAGTATTGAGGATCCCTAATCATGACAAGATCTGGAACACATGCTAAGTATAACTGATCCAAAATATATGTCAGGATAATACATCCACATCATCAATTTTGTGAGCCCTAACTAGTCGGTCTAACACCCACACTTACAAAGGTCCAAGTGTTTTGCAGAATTGGGATGCCGACTACAATGTGAATGCATTCCTAGGGGTTTGGCTACTCCTTAAGTTTAAGGTATAATTCCCTTTAAAGGTTTAATGGTTTTCACCTTTCTATCAACTGGGATTACACACTTCGCTAGGAGCGCACGTATTAACATGTAATTCAAGATGGCGGGAACAGATCATCTTAATGGTGGTTGAAAATCTCGTTAATGTTGGTTACATGGAAGATTCTCAAGTATATTATCAATGGAATAGCATGAACATGTCATACAATTGTGGCTTGTCCCAAGTATTTACTCAAGGTTTTGTCATATTCATGTCACTTACGATTGGTTTGTCCCAAGTATTAAACACTTAGATGTTAACTCAAAATTGAAGTTACTTTTTGGATTTTCCTGAGAATCTTTATGATCGAATATATTTTGGGATTTTCCCCAGTATCCTCAGGATCACCTAAACATCTCAATTATTGTCTAGACTTATATTGTTGGATTTCGAAGATCAACCTAAGTACATAACTATGATGATCGGTTCAAATTTAGTGATCCATAATACCTACAAATCTAAACCTTACCCTAACCTTTCCAGGTTTGATCATTCGTTTGCTTTTCCTAAGTGTGTGGTGTTAAATCAATTTCAAACTTATGATTTTATCCAATTAAAAATCTAGTAAAGTTTTTAATATCTTTTTGGCATAAAATGAAATAGACATTGCTAAGGCATAAGATTATTAATATATTAAACAAAAGGATATCCTTGACTTTGTCCTGAAACTTAGGATCCCTCCATCAGGAATATCTAAAAGTTTTCTTAAACTCAAAATCAAAGGCTTTGTCCTAAAACTCATGATCCCTCCACTTTGATTATCTATTGTTCTAAATTTCAAATTATTTTAAACATCACCACAAAAGATAGAAAAAGTAAATTGTTTTACAACCATATCGAAATACCCAAACACAAAACAAGGGGGCTCAGACCTTGTCTTTATCATCCTTCATCGCCCCCGCCTCAGGAACCTCGACAGCTTCCACCTGTACATCGCATCAGTCTCCTTCCTTCGCTTTGCATGATACTTTTTCAACGCCTCACCAGTCTCCTCGCTCAGCTCTACCGCCCTACCTCCAGACCGGTGAGATCCCAGGATGCCTTGTCAAAGACATGATCAGAGGCTTGCTTCATCAGCTTGATCTTTTCCTGACAGATGGACAAGGCAACATTCATTTGGAGATTCCTCTTAAAGCTCTTCATATCCGCAACAATTAAAGCCTTGGGCCTCTCAAGATCCTCCTTCACCTGCTCAATTTCCTGGAACTGCTTCTTCATGTCGGTAGCTCGGGCTTCGGCAAGGTGAGACATGTTGGCTATTGTCTCCTTCTATCCTTCATTCTCTTAAAGGATGACCTGATGGATCTTGGTTAGATGGAGGAGATCATGCATCAAACGAGGTATCAACAATAGCAAACTACAACCCTATAAAATTTATTGTAGGATTCCTACCTGGAGGAGGCGTGACTCGGCGTACTCAAAAGTAATTTACTCGAAGATTGGCTCGGAAGCTTCAATAGTTTTCCTCTATCGGGAAGTGGAAGTCATGGTTCGAGAGGACGGAGGAGGTGGCTTAGAGACTTCAGCAGCGACGGTTTCTTTCTTCATGATCTTGTTAAGCATTTCCAGGATCCACCACAACATAGATATAGCTTGAAATATAGCTAATGCAGTGACCTTAATTAAATTAGCAATGAAATCGGGAAAAGGATAAGTCAAACCAATGGGGATTGGGGAAACCAAAAAGCCAACCCACTTCTCAGAAAACAATTGGAATGTAAGAACTTGTTGAAAGGATGCAACGTGGCTCCGGCGGGGAAGGCGTTGCTAGATTGGACGTGCGAAAGCTCGAGGTCGGTAAAGGTACATGTCTCGAGGTCAGGGTCGGCAAGAATTTGCTGACAGTTGAAGTCGGAATGAGCATTTACGCTACTAGAGGTGGAATCCCTTGATCTTTTCTTAGTCGTTATTAGATAAATGAGGGAATAGATGAAGGGCACCTTAGAAAGAAAAAGGAAAAGGAGTTACCTGTAACCTAGAGAGGTATGTGACATAACCGAGCCTTGGTGAGGAAGCGTGTCGAACGGTGATAAATGAGCTCAGATCGTGTATCGATCTAGAATTTTATACACTTGTTATTAATTCATACATACAAACATGCATGCATGCATACATACATACATACATACATACATGCATGCATGCATACATACATACATACATACATGCATACATGCATACATACGTACATACACACATACACACATACATACATATACATACATACATACATACATACATAATCTAATACACTCAGCCACCCGAGGAGAGCTCTTCCGCGGGGCAAACTCTCAACAAAAACACATAAAAAGAAACAAATGACATAATCATCTATTTCTAGTGGTTTGTGCCTTGGTATTCACTCTATCCGCCTATTGGATAAGACCCCTGAAATAATATAAAACCCGTTTGATTCACCCGTTTAATTCGATGCGTCGGTCTAAAATATAAAACACAACAATCTCCCCCTTAGACCGATGCAATCGAATCACTTTCACGATCACCTCTTAACTGGATGCCTTTCATTAAAATTCCCCCCCTCACAATAATCATTTCCCGTTGTTCATTTTGACCATATTCTCTTTTATCTCATTTGGATAAAATTGTATGGGCATAAGAACAAGGCTTCGAACTCCATAATCGGATTCGTGTCATTTGGTTACCACAAAAGGAAATAAACTAGGCACAATCAACAAACAATCCAACTTTCTTCAAAAGCGCGTTTCTTTCTTTGCAAACTCACTTCAAACCTTTCCCGAATTCGGAATCAATCTATAACCCGTTCTTGAATTTCAAGTGGTTTATTTTCTTAGGAAGAGAGTCCAACTATTTACACATACTAGGAAATCCGAGAACTCACAAACCAACAAATGTCTTTGAAGAAACTCGAATTGCGAATTGATCTTGATCATATTTTCTTTTACATGAGTCTTTCACTTGATTTGAAGCCAACAATTTGCAATTAAATTTATAGAATTTTTCTCCCCCAGTTTCATTGCAATTGTCTTTAATGAGCGTGTCTTCAAATCAAGTGCGGGTGAAAACATGAAACTCTTCAACACTAACAATCTTGACCATTCCTATCAATAATTGATGATAAAACTTGAAATAATCGGATTAAAAAGTTACTTTTGTGGTTGAAAGTTGACATTTTACTTGGACAACTATTGAAATAAACCGGATAATCAACCATCTTGATCTTGTTAGAACCTTGTTAAAGTCGTGAATTTTTTGTGAATTTTGCCCAATTTTTGCTCAAAAATCTTCAAAAATGACCAAAATGCCCTTCGTTGACCCGATACAGTCAAATGCTGAGTTTACCAGCAAAATATCTCCGTAATGTTCAGTCATACCAGGGCAAAAAACTTTCATGTACAACACTTGGTCAAAAAGTCAACGTATAAGCGAGTAAACAATCGTTTCATCTTCTTGACCCGTTTTGACTATTAATAGTCAACAGCTTCAAAATTTTCCAAATATTTCATCCAAACACTCAAGAACACTTATATTACGTTCACGACTACTTAAAATACTTATTAAATATCTTAAGTACTCGTTACAAATAAAAGTACCCGCAACCACTTTTATTCAATACCTTCACGAACACATTTACTTAGAACATTTTCAAGCCAACATTAGGTACTTGTGACCAATTGCTAAATGCTCGTGAGTCAATCATTATATACTAGGGGCATTCAAAACTTGAAATTTTCTTCATAATATGTCATACCAACTGATTTGCCAAAATACCCTTCATGGATTGGAGCATATCAGCAAGTATTATTACTATTCAGCCCCAACTTAAAATGCGCGTTTAAATCAAATTATATCAGCAAACGGGCCAGATGGGTTCAAAACATATCAGCTGAAATAGCTCGTACATTATGTTTTTCTGCAACAACTGACTATATCAGCAACAAAAATTCGAAAATAATTGTTCAGAAATTGAACATATCAGCAAACTGTTCGTGAATCAGCATTTACATTTACAAAACTAATTGTGTTGCAGCAACTTCTGGAACACATATATCAGCAGCAAACTAATAATAATTCCCTTTCTTTCAGCAACAAAATTACCAATTTGCCCTTATAAAATTGTGCAGCAGCTGGATTCTGTATATATATCAGATTAGATCAGCAAACTTCTATCCGAAACACCATATCAGTATCTTTTGTGTTGCCGAAAATGTTTGGTATAAACGCTATGCATCAGCAGCAACATTACTAAAATGCCATTGCTACAACAATTTTTCGTGAAAGTCACTATGCTAGGTGTTCGAAACTCAGCGGGTTGTTAATAAGTTGCTATTTGTTCGTGACTGATTATTAACTATCCGAGAATGTATTAAGTTGTCAACAACTTGTGAATCAGTTCTAACTGCTCGAGAATGTTTTAAGACAGATGTGCCACTGCAATTATCTGTGCAGCTGCAACAACCCTTAATAGCAATGAAATGGCCATTCTGCCCCATACTATTATCATTTTTACTGTATAAAATAGTGCAGCAGCACATTAACAGCAATCTGTTCGGACATATAATATCAAAAGCTAAGTACTCATGAATAAAAACTAGATCAGTAATTGAACGTGTACAATAATATGCATCAGCAACAACTACTTGTACATTCAGCATCAGCAGCCGCATCTATATGTTCGTGTATTAAAATCTAATCTGCATTTGTGATAACAGACTGTGCAGTAGCAGGTCATTATCGTGTATCATCTGATCTGCATATCATAACCAGCTGCAGCAACAAGTACTCGTGTACTTAATTATCTGATCTGCATATCATAATCAGCTGCATCAACCAGTACTCTTGTGACAATCTGATATGCTCGTGACTTATGAACATAATCTGCTTGTGAATTAACCATAGCAGCAGTAGCAACATAAATTACTCGTGAAAGACACGCACCAACAGCTCGAACACTTAATTAGCGGTCTGTTCGAGAGCCTCCATGTTCTCATGAAGTATAATCAATAAACTCAACACCGCGGTTTGAATTGCATCAGATTTCAACGGTTTCCCCCCAAATTTTCAACATACGAGCACTAATTTCTCGTATATGAGATTGAACCTCGAAATCAAATCAAATCAAATCAAATCAACATGAATTCATCATTCTATCACCAATCTAACATCAATTTCATCAAACACTCAGATATAGAACATCAAATATAAACAAATTTGACCTTAAGCGAACCGAAAACAGTTGATCTGGACGAAACTGAACATACAAATGTGGAATCGATGTTGAATCTACGAACTCATCATCAACTCAAACAACAATTCACAAAAATCATCTTCAAACCATCAAATTTCATCTAAATACATGCAAAAACCCACAAAAACTTCAAAGAACTTCATAATTTAACGTCCATGGCGGATTCAAGAGCGAATTGAATAAAATTTAGCAGTTAGTCTGAACGATTCGGTAACCTGATCTGATACCAATTGACGTAACCGAGCCCCGGTGCGGAAGCGTGTCAAACGGTGATAAACAAGCTCAGATCTTGGATCGATCTAGAACATGTGTTCACTCTTAAAAAATTAATGGACGGATGTGGAGATTTCGTTCGATTAAAATCAATAATTTGATGAACAATTGCAATCGAAAAACAATAGATAGATGTAGTAGTATGATTTCATTAAACGAATAATTTTCATTAAGAGCACTCATACATACATACATACATACATACAAAATTATAAACGCTCAGCCACCCAGGGAGAGCTCTTTCCCGGGGGCAAACTCTCAATAAAAACACATTAAAAGAAACACATGACCTAATCATCTATTTGTCGTGGTATTGGGCCTTGGTCTTCACTCTATCCGCCTCTTGGATAAGACCACTGAAATAATATAAAACCCATTTGAATAACCCGTTTAATTCGATACGTTGGTCGAAAATATAAAACCCAACAATATGGGATTATAAGATGCTCCGGGAGTAATTATTTGGGTCTCCTTGGAATTAAAGGAAGGCGGTTAACCTATCTAGGAAGTTGCACCGCGTCTAATTAAGTCACATCCCACATTCATATTTAAAATTGTGATTAAGTAAAAAAAATGACAGCAGTGAATATGTAGTTAACAACTGTAAGATTTTTTTGGGGACAATAGTTAGGGGTCGTTTTAGTCCAAGAGTGATACTGACAAGTATCTGGATAGCTTGGATTGCCATCTGACTTCAGGAACCTGAGCTAACCAACTTAATTATTATTTTAGTTGTACTTGTAGGTTACAGTAGGGATAAATATCTACAACGGCTAATTGACTAGTACAACCTGAAATCTCGGAGATACAAGCTAAAAAAGCACGTGTGAGAAAGCTGATTCGTTGAATGATCTCGACGTCTAGGGTTCCTCGGATTATAGAAGATATTGTTATTTACTCTTTCTATGAGGCCATTGTGAACGTTATAGGACATTTTTCACTCACTCTCTGCACTACACCTGTACTCTAGTCTTCGTTCACAACGAGCTCTGGTGCTGTAACCACTGTTTTTTTTATTAATATACTAAGGCAAGGGATAGTTCTCCCCTCCCAAGGATTTTCCCGAAGATCCTAGGCTATTCCTCACTATATCGCCATGTTCACTTTACTTTTACCGCAATTGTCTACTATATCAACTAACTCATTTAATAATTACCCTACCTCACTTGACTAATTTGCTCAATTAATTCTTTGTTAATTTTTGAGCAAAACACATGTGAAATACAATGTATATGATAAATATTGTGATTGACAGGTGGGGTTCACATAAGATTTGTGCCTAATTGAACCATAAACATATGGTAAGGCTACCGAAGGATTAGTATAAGTTTAAAGTGGGCAATTATATCTACAATCATCTTTGGATTATGTGCTTAATAACGTCAAAATGGAAATGTATCTTAGGACGTAGTAGTTAATATGATCCCATGATGCGATCTTTCTCACATAACTATGTACTACTTATCATATTCTATCTCATTATTTCTTTATATTTGAAAAAATACAAAGGGATTTTTAGTGTGTTTTAGCTTAAAGTTTGTGAAAACCAAAAAGATTTTATCTCTTCTTTATTTTCTATCACAGAGCTGTGTGAATTATGGTTAAAATCTTGGATTATTACGAATCTTGATCAAATTTTTTACCCAAATCTTGTGGAAATTTTTTATATTTTACTTAGAACAATATGGGTTGAGAGATAATTATTTTGTAAGTTCTGGGGAATGAAAATTCATTCACTTATAAGGTTATTCATTCTCTTAATCTACAACATATGAGACCCCATGTGCTGAATATCCAGCGGATGTATATCTGTTTGTTTAAGTGAATGGCTCATTCGCTTGATACTGAAGCTGGCCACTCTCTTAATTCAAAGCCAATGATGACTCATTCGCTGAAGTTTATTGGCGAATCAGATCATTCACCGACATAAGTTAGCGAATGAAGTGTACGGACTATAAAGGGGCCATTGATGAATGGATATTAATTCGTCAAACACTAGTCTGCACTAAATCTCTCTCATGTGCCTCTGTCATACTGTTGCTCTGCCTAAATTTTTCAAGATTATCAACTGATTTAGATTGTGTCATCATCATCGTGTGCAATTATTAGGTAGATATTAAAAATATTTGGATGTTGATATGACCGTTTTGGTGGGTTAATTGGATTCAACACGATATAAAATCTTACGGACCTTATTAGAACTAACTGACCTAATAAACTTGTTTAACATCAAAATTAATTGATATCATTGAGTTTTCGATTACCCATCGATGCTAAAAATACAAAGTTTTGATGTCATTAAATGGGTTTCAGGATTAATTGGTTTATGGGTTTAAGGTGTTGTTGTGTTCATTCGCCAACTTTTGAGTTCATTGGCTGATCATGGAGACATTAGCTAAAATGTGTTTGACAATTCATTCGCTTACAACGCAGTGTACGAAGGCCTTAACGAATGGATCCCTTTCTTTTAAATGTTTTAGCGAATGGCCCTCATTCATTTAGTGCTAACTAATAGGTTGTTATTCGTTGAGTTATCCAGTGAATGGGTCCAAGTTTGACCTATTGACCATATGTGTTAGCGTATGGCCCATTCGCTTATGAATCTTAAGCAAATGGACCCTCATTCGCTGAAAGAGGAAACAAATGGACTATATGTTATATAAATGAGTGAAAGGCTCATTCACTAATCTATTTATTTAGCGAATGAAGGGTAGTTGGTCATTTTCAATTATTTTTAAGTCCCTATAGTCTCATTTTTGTAGATGGTTGATCAACAAGAAAATATAGTGCCCGATTGTTAAGAAAATCAAGAAAACATTCATCAGGGCCAAGTAATTCAGGAAAAACATGTACAAGAACCTGAACCTGAGCTAGCCGAAGAACAAAAAGTTGATGCTGCTACTCGTTGGGTGGCTAATCCCGGTCATAAGATAGTTACCTATCTTTTTGATAACTATGATGAGCGTGCTACGTTTGACGGTATTATCAATTTTCTAGAGACCTTCAAGGATTAGTAGAGCCATTTCAACAAACTTGCTAGCTTATTATAGCATCATTCGTCTGTATTGGGAGACTTCAAGTTTTGTTGAAAATCATAACTGTATCATGGCCACAATTCACAATACAGATATGATGATCACTCCTCAAACGATTAGAGACACATTGTTGTTCCACGACAACAACAATAATGTGTGTAAGGAGTTGATTCATGGTTTGTTTATAAGATTGAAGTATGATAGCAATTTAAACCAGTCACATTATAACAAGGCGAATATGTGCGAGCCGTAAAAGTCTCGGTGGGAGACGTGATGCTTTTGATAAGTACAAAAACATGTTGCAATCATATATGGTGGTTGTTTTTTTTTGGGGGTGGGGGATAATCAAATAACCAAACTTATATTATGAGGTAGGATTCTTGAATATGTAAACGGAATAATAAGTTAAGTTGCAAGTGACACAACACTGTGATCATTTGAGGAACTCCAATAGAAAACCTCCATAGGAGAAAACTATCCCCTACCTAATATTATTAAACAAAAGTTGGTGAATACAAGTGTTAGAAATGTTTTGACCGCTACTATGAGTACAATAGTGTGTATACGGGTGTGTGTTCATGTCAAATTCAATCAATACAGCTTCAATTTATAGTTACAATGGTTATAACAAGAAATAATGAACATTAAAAGCTCATGTGATTATCCGGGATCGATTACGGATTGTGTATCTTTGCCCTAAACGAGTTGTAACTGCTCTGAACATATCTTATCCTAAATGGTTTGATCAAGTCTTCAGCTGAACATTAATTGTGGAACGTTGCCAGCAAAACCATGTCAAGGGTGAAAGGATAATGATAATTAATAATGAAAATTATCAAGGATCCTGCCTTTCAGGATCACTAAAATTTCTAACCACAACAATTACCGCAAATTTACAGTTGTAGTATGTGGCTTTGTATGTTTCAAAATTCTAAAATCCCTCCAATATGACGGTTTTGCATACTGATTTGATGTGGACAAAATTTCTTGGCAAGATTATTGCAATGGAATTTTACTAACTTCTCCGAGGTTACAAACTCATCTTACTTTCCGGTTCCTCAACTCAATTTTTTAGGTAAATCTTTCATCCCTTCATTTGTATTTCCTTCCTTCTTGCAATTACGTGTCATAGATCATGGATAAGAAAGTAGCTAAACTTGTTCCTTCCACTTCCGTTACCCCGTATGGTGGGTTTATTAACCAACGCTTCCTTAACCTTTCTGGCCAAGATAAGTGTTCTTTCTCTGATTCTGATAATGCAGCTTTAAAATCATCCCATGTTTTTAATGAAAAGGCTATCTTTAGATAATTTGACCCTAATACCAAATCTGATTTAGTATCAAAAGAGTGGATCTGTTTTCCTTATCACCCCTTTAAGATTGGTTTCACCTATCTGTTTCCTAGTTTAACCACTAAATTTTTCAAGCTGACCGGCTTGAGTTTTGATCAACTTAAGATGATGGCTTGGAGTATTCTTCTTGTTTTCGAAGGTCTGATCCAAGACCTTTATCTTGATCTCAGCTTAGGTGTTTCTGAACTTACTTATTCCTCTGATCTTCGTCCTCATGGTTTTCATCGCTATATCTTTAAAAAAAACCTGGCAAAGAGTTTCTTATTTTAAAATGTACCCAAAATGATTTAAACTTGAAGGGCAAATTTTTCTTTATTCGTAGGGATTCAATAATCAACGGAGAATATCTTCCACTCCTTTGGGTTACTGAGGGTAGGATTACTAGGTTTGGTGATCCTTATTTTTTTTATCTTTTTATGATCTTTATCTACCCATGCAGGTAGCTGTTGATAGGGTGAAGTGCATCTTCAATCCTGAGCTTGCTGAAAGGAACATTTTACCAAAAAATCTGAGTGTAGAAGTGAGCTCTGAATCTTAGTCATCTCATTCCCCCATGTCTCATCGTAACGATCCTGCATAAATTTTATTAGAATGCATACATGTATTCAAATGTAAGATTCACCTGAGGTGGCCCTCAGCAAGGTCCAAGGAACTGAGTTTTGACTTTGAAGTTGAGGATATTGACAACATTCTGTCCTCTGGTGGAGTGACCGTTACTAAAGAAAAACCTGCCCCTTCCATCCGCAAACCGACAAATCGAAGCTCTGTATCTGTTCCTCCTAAGAAAACCCCGGGCAAGAAGAGGAAGACTCAGTATACTTTGCACCAGGCTCAGGATCCCTTCGACAGCCTGGATCATGTATAGAGCCTTGAAAGGCTGGAAATTTCCTTTCGTGCAGTAAGTGATCATTTATCCTTGGAACATTGATATATCCTCATATGCCTTGTCTTTTGGAATTGTTGATAGAGAATCAAGAACCTTCCCTCCCGCTATCAAGGGATGGAAATGCATGCTAGAAGGATTGAAAGGGACGTGCTGAACGGAGAGAAGCTTTCCCAGGCTAGGAAAGTGAAGATGGACCATCTGACCAAGGAACTTGATTCCACAACGAAGGAATATGGTCGGTTGGAATCCTTGAATGCTCAAGTGAAAAAGGATATGGAGGCGTGGTATACTCAAGAGCTGGAGAATTACATGGCAAGTGGCAATAGGAAGACTACTCTCATCATTGCTCAGGATTGGTTGAAGATGGCTGAAGAGGCTTATGAGAAAGGCCCAGACATTTATTTTCTGGACACCCAAGCATGGGAGAAGACTGTGGCAGTTGTCAAGGGTGAAGGATAATGAAGGAGGTGATGCAAAGGCCTGAATCCTTATGTTAAATGTTGTTTGATGGGTTGGCCCTGTGTGGCCTTTAAAAACAATTTCTTTTGTGTATGGCCTATGTTGGGCCTTTCAAGACAATTTACGTTCTATAGTTAGGATCCTAATGGCTTGGGTGGATTACCTTCTTTTGGTGAAATCCAAGTCATCTCCACCATCGTGGACCACCACCACCACTAACAGTCGCCACGAGCCACCAATGTTCAGATCTGCAATACCCATTGATGTGGCGAAACAAGGCGTGTACAGAAAGGCTGTGAGGGACTGACGGCGGAGAGATGAATGTTGGTTAACCACCAGCAAAGAACTCTGGGCGGTTTTCCGGCGATGAAGTCTAGGTTATCAGTAGTCGTTGGACTGCAACATTAAAAAATAGGCCATATTTTGTTGCTAGAGAAACGATGGGTTAATTTGATTATTCCTTTACATAGAAAAAAAGTTTTTAACATGACGTGTATTTGTCTGAATTAAAAGAAAGTTATAAAATTGATATCAAATTATCTAGAAGACTAAAACATAAATAGAAACAGATAAGGTTAAAAATTAAAATTATCTACCGTCGACATCAAAGAATCAAATCCTTATGAATGTTTTAAAATGTTTATGTTATTGAATATAAAATATGTAAGACTCATTTTGTAAATATAACCTATTTAATAAGCTATTTTAATGAAAAATGATAAATATGTAATATATATATGTTTTCAGAAGGAGAAATATGTAATCATTTTTTAGCTTGTGAAAATATGTAATAAATGATTTTAGGAAACGGAAATATGTAAATGCCCCAAAAAAGAAAGATCAACCGTGACTATTAAATTATTTCTTTTTTTAATAAATATGAGATGTCAATATACAAATCTTATTCACATGTTTAGAGAACAATTTGCGTTCTTGTTATGACTTGCTCCTCAGCAACGCATAAATAGTCTGCAATTATTAAAGTTTTCATTCATATAGTTTATGACAAATAAATAAGCTGGTAAAACATAAACACATAAAAATGGCACGCTTTTAATGATCACCAATGATATCTATGAGGGTTCACCCACCCCGGTTACAGCATTCCTTTCTATTGCGCCTAAAATCTCTATTTTTGCTAATATTTCACGTCTTTTTTTATTTATGGTTCTTATGGAGCTACATTGCAATAAATCTTCTTTTTCTGCAGCATTGCTTCTATGATCTTAGGAGCGCTGGCCGCCATGGCCCAAACGAAAGTCAAAAGACTTCTAGCTCATAGTTCAATTGGACATGTAGGTTATATTCGTACTGGTTTCTCGTGTGGAACCATAGAAGGAATTCAATCACTACTAATTGGTATGAACCATAGTTACCAAATACGCTCCATGAGGTGTGAATTGCGTATTGGAACGTAGTGTGACAAAACGCAATACGGTAGTGTACCGAACACTCATGAAATCGCGTACCAATTCCGATGGTATGCTGATCCAATTTGGAAATTTAATCGATCAATACGGTATTGAATCGTGTTTATGGTAATGTAAAATTCGACAATTTGATCAATTTTTTAGTGTTCCGATCGATTAGGATAATGGGATTATTTAATTAAATAAATAATATATAAATTGGAACTATTTAATCGGAAAATAATTTTTATATAAATAATGGAATTATTTAATTATGGAATTATGTATAATAATATTATAAGTCTATAATACGTTATGAAATTATGGATACTCTCTTTTGTATAATATGTTATGGAATTTTAGTTTTAGGTATGGCATTTGATTATCTGTCATTGAATTAATGTTTTGGTCATTTTTGTTTTTAATTGGGTACCCCGAACCGGATTCAATGGTACACCGTACCGGTTCGTACCAAATGAACATACCCCATACGTATAGAATACGTCTGTGACACCCGGTAAATTCCCAATCCCTTAAACTAAGTAATCAACCTAATAATTAGGTGATTGTAAATATTATGCGCGCCATATAGAATCAGCGCGGGCATTTGTTAAGTTCGCCCTGCGCGAGCGCGCTATGTTAGAATCAGCGCGGGCATTTGTTATGTTTGCCCTGCGCGAGCGCGCCATATTAGTCAGCGCGTGCATTTGTTATGTGCGCCCTGCGCGAGCGCGCCATGTTAGTCAGCGCGTGCATTTGTTATGTGCAACCTGCGCGAGCGCACCATGTTAAGAACCAGCGTGAGCATATGTTATATGCGCCATGCGCGAATGTTTTGGCTTTATGTTTTCATGTAACTTAACGTTATGTTGTCTATGGGTTGACCATCCCGCATGATGCTAAGGCGGGTGCATCCTAAATCGTTTATGCGCGTGCGGAAGGGAACTAACCTCCCCGCATGGCGGGAACATTGAGAGCTAGTTTGTCTGAAGCTCCAAGATGGAATTGACTTCAACATGACTGATCACTATGTTGAAATACCAAGACCACCTGGAGAATCTACAAATGAAACTCAAAATCCCTAACTGCGAGAAGGTTACGCACCTACCCGCAGCAAAGAAATGTCCTTCACGCAGAAGGCTATGCGCACAAAGTGATGCGCACAGAACACTTAGTCTATTCTCCAGACATAAGGAGATTACTCCCGCCCAAAAGGAAACAGTAGCGTGTTTCAGAGATTTTCCACTTTTTACTGTACACTGACAAAAGTACCTGAAAAAGCACACTGTAACATGAAAAGTCAACTGTCAGCCACCCTATTCTCACCAACCCCAGACCTGCATGTCCTGTCCAAATCAAATCAAGATCTTTTATCCACTCCTCCACTTTTAAATAAACAATAAACAATAATACTTTCCATACTTTATCATCATTACACCTAGATATGAAAAGATTACAATCCCCTAAAGCAAGGGATTGTGTTCCCTTGAGTTTGCCTATAAATATGTAACCTAAATTATCACTCAACACACTTCAAAGAACTGCAAACTGCACTAATCATCTCCCGAGCATCCGTTATTTTCGATTCCGTTCCAGTTACTAGGTAAGCCGAGGTTATAAACTTGAGATCTACTTTCCAAACCTTATATTCTCCTATTTCTTGATCTTAATATATATACTTCTTGTTATTTAATCGTATTCTAGACCTTCGATTCCGAGGCCAACACCAAGAAAACCCGAATCTCGATTAATCCCTTAACAAGAACCACAGGTGAGTCTCACAGCCCCTATTTTCACTGTTTTCGCTATTTTTAAACTGTTTTCGGGGCGAGGGACACGTACTTAAATAATGTTTTATCATGGTATACTTACAAGCTATGCAAGCGATTATGTGTTTAAGTTATGTTTCATGATGAGCAATGCAAACGGTTATCTAAGGTTTTCGATGTATGTGCGCTAGAACTCGAGTAAGTGATCACTTTACCATTGGAACTCTAAGGGTAGGGACTGCTGGTTTGATCCACCCACTCGTAGGGGTCGCACCTCTTTGCATGGACGAGTGCCTAGTATGGTCATGGGGCAGTACTATGGGTTCGAGCCCGCTCGTAGGGGTCGCACCTCTTTGCATGGACGAGCGCCTTGTTTTCCGGCACAACGTCCGCGCGTAACCCGCGGGACGGAATTATTGATTAGCTCGTAGTGGCAGCGCCACTTTGCATGGACGAGCACATTTTCCTGAAACGTTCGCGCGTAACCCGCGGGACGGTATTACTTATTTTAGCTCGTAGTGGCAGCGCCACTTTGCATAGACGAGCACAGTTCCCAGAAATGTTCGCGCGTAACCCGCGGAACGATTTTATCAGAATATGTTGATAGGACTATGTTTTACCAAGCATGTGTTTTAATGATGCTATCAGAATTATGTTTCAGAATGATTTGTATCAAGATTATGATGCAATACGATTTATCAAGTTACTAAAACTTGTGAACTCACTCAGTTTATACTGATTCAAATGTTTTTACGTGTCTTTCAGGAGATAACTAGGTAGCGCATGGAGTCACACTTAGAGCACCTCACGCTGAACATCTAAAACTAGCTTTTTGGAAGATTTTAGTTCTATCCCTTCGATGCGCGTGGTTGTTCCCGCCGCGCAAGGGGATATGGCGTGGAAATCTTCAACAGTTTTTATACTTGGATGTTTTTATGTAATTTTTAAACAATGTAATGTATTTGTATTAAACATTTCATGCGCAATAAAAATCTTTGAATGTTTGCAATGGCCCGTGCTTAATTATCAATCCCCACTCGCGCGCGCCCGGCTGTTTCCGCCGCTCAGGGCCGGGTGTGACAGATTGGTATCAGAGCACTGGTTATAGCGAACTAGGAAAAGAAGTTTTAACCTAGACTATAACCGTTGGGGAATCGCATGAAATATTTTTTCAAAGAAAATATTTTCAAAAGAAACTATACACACACTTAGGAACACGGGTCACACAGTGTAGTAAATAAAGAAAAACATTATGTGCTCAGAGTACATGCGCTAAGTTTGATATATTTTCATTCTCTTTTAAAGCGAGAATGCCTCCAACTAAAGCCAAAGGAATTACCATGACACCCGAGGAACTCGCGGAAATAATCGCGCAAGCAATCGCAACACATGAGGCCAGCAAGGCCGAATCAAGTCAGGGTCGTCAGAATGAGACCCCAGAACCCGAATCAGGAGCCTTGGACAAAGGATGCTCCTATAAGACATTCATGGCCTGTAAGCCTTGGCCATTCAAGGGTACCGAAGGGGCCATTGGGCTCTACAACTGGATTGACAAGATGGAGACAGTTCTCTCCATTAGCGGATGTAGTGAGAACCAGAAGGTCCTTTACGCGACCTGCATGTTCCAAGAGGCAGCTTCGTCTTGGTGGAAGCTTCAAACGAAAACATTGGGGCGAGAAGTTGCTCTTCACAAGACCTGGGAGGAACTGAAGGAGATGATGATGAGAAAGTTCTGCTCTCGCGCAGAAATCCAGAGTCTGCAGCAGGAATTCTGGAACCACACCATGGTAGGAACGGATATCGACGCCTACAACAACCGGTTCAACGAGCTTTGCCAGTTGGTGCCAGACATGGCAAACACGGAGGAAAAGAAGATCGAGAGGTATATTTTTGGGTTACCTCCTGTTGTTAGGGTTCCGCTCAACGCCGCAGCGCCTCCAACCTTTGATGAGGCGGTAGCGCGGGCCATCACCCTTACAAGGGATACGGTCCGTGCGGGTATGTTGACTACGCGCGGAATCGAGCAGCGAACCTCTGATCCCAAGAGGAAATGGAACTCTCACCACCGAGGGTCCGACTCCAAGCAGCCACCGTTCAAGAAGCAGGAAAGCGCAAGGGTTTACGCGATTCAGGCCGCGGAGCCACCACGAAAAGGATACAGCGGGCCTCGCCCATGGTGCAGCAAATGCAAGTATCACCACGAGGGTGAATGCGCAAGAATCGAATGTGCCAAATGTGGCAGACCAGGGCACAAGACGATGAATTGCCGTGTCAGAGAAGCTGGAGCGAGCGACAACTGCTACGCATGCGGAAAGCCAGGGCATTTTAGTCGGGATTGCCCGCAAAAGGGAAACCAAGCTCGCGGGAGAGCTTTTGTGATCGGCGCAGGCGAAGCTAAAGAAGAGCCGAATGTGGTAACCGGTACGTTTTTGCTTAACGGACATTTTGCATCTGTCTTATTTGATACTGGCGCTGACCTGAGTTTTATATCTGCTGAGTTTAAAAACTCCCTAGGCTTAGCAACCAGTAGGCTAGACACGCCTTATACAATAGAACTAGCCAATGGTAGGCAGTTATGCGCGAACGAAAGAACTGAACAATGTGTTATAGTCATGGGAGGTCACGGGTTCAATATTAACTTGTTGCCAATAGACTTGGGAAGTTTTGACATTGTGGTAGGTATGGATTGGTTAGTCGAGAACCGCGCGGAAGTTATTTGCCATGAGAAGCAGGTTCGGATCCCACTGTTGAACGGAGAAACCTTGGTAATTCAAGGGGAAAGAAGGGGAGCTGCGACGAAACTGATTACGTGCCTAAAGGCGCGTAAGTGCCTAAGGAAAGGGTGCTACGCCTTCCTGGCGCATGTAGTAGAGAAGAAAGGAGATGAGCGAAGAATTGAAGACTTACCAGTAGTGCGCGAATTTCCAGAAGTTTTTCCTGAAGATTTGCCCGGATTGCCGCCGCCGCGACAAGTCGAGTTTCGTATTGATTTAGTCCCAGGAGCTGCGCCAGTAGCTCGAGCGCCTTATCGATTAGCTCCATCTGAGATGCAAGAGCTATCCAATCAGTTACAGGAACTATTGGATAAGGGTTTCATACGCCCAAGCTTTTCACCTTGGGGAGCTCCAGTACTGTTTGTTAAGAAGAAGGATGGTTCGTTCAGAATGTGTATTGACTACAGGGAGCTGAACAAGCTTACAGTCAAGAATCGGTACCCCTTACCGAGGATTGACGACTTATTTGACCAGTTGCAGGGATCCAGTTATTATTCGAAGATAGATCTACGGTCAGGATACCACCAACTTAGGGTCCATGAGGAAGATATGCCGAAAACAGCCTTCCGAACTAGATACGGCCATTATGAGTTCTTAGTGATGCCTTTCGGGCTAACTAATGCGCCGGCTGTGTTCATGGATCTGATGAACCGCGTGTGCAAACCATACTTGGACAAGTTTGTGATTGTGTTTATAGATGATATTCTGATTTACTCTCGGACCAAGGCCGAGCATGAGCAACACCTGAGATTGATTTTGGAATTGTTGAGGAAAGAAAAGTTGTATGCGAAGTTTTCCAAGTGCGAGTTTTGGCTTAGAGAAGTTCACTTTCTCGGTCACGTTGTAAACGAGAAAGGAATACACGTTGATCCTTCCAAAGTCAAGGCCATCGAAAACTGGGAAGCGCCAAAAACCCCAACTGAGGTGAGGCAATTCCTAGGACTAGCTGGCTACTATCGACGCTTCATTGAGAACTTCTCCAAGATAGCTCTACCCCTGACCGCGCTAACTCAGAAAGACAAGAAGTTTGTTTGGGGCGAAAATCAGGAAGCAGCATTTCAAACGTTAAAACAGAAGTTATGTAGTGCGCCAATTCTGTCTCTGCCCGAGGGGACGGATGACATTGTTGTTTACTGCGACGCTTCACATCAGGGACTCGGATGTGTCCTTATGCAGCGAGACAAAGTCATAGCGTATGCCTCACGCCAACTCAAGACCAATGAAAAGAACTACACAACGCATGATTTAGAACTTGGAGCGGTTGTCTTCGCGCTAAAGATTTGGCGCCATTACCTCTATGGTACAAAGTGTATAATCTTTACGGATCACAAGAGCCTTCAGCATATATTTGATCAAAAGGATTTAAACATGAGGCAACGAAGATGGGTGGAGTTGTTGAATGATTATGATTGTGAAATTAAGTACCACCCTGGAAAGGCGAATGTGGTAGCAGACGCGCTAAGTAGGAAGGAGCGAATAAAAACGCTACGAGTCAAGGCTCTAAGGTTGACCATACACGCAGATCTCTCTACTTGCATCCGAGACGCTCAGCAAGAAGCCTTGAAACCGGAGTTTGTTAAAAACGAATCCCTTGGGGGTATGATTAAGGATTTGGAGCTCAAAGAGAACGGCACTCGGTATTTTGCTAACCGCATATGGGTCCCTCTCAAGGGAGGATTGCGCGAGCAAGTATTAAACGAAGCTCACAAGACGCGGTATTCCGTACATCCTGGCGCAGACAAGATGTACCAAGATGTTAAAACGCTGTATTGGTGGCCAAACCTTAAAGGCGCCATCGCGACGTATGTCAGTAAGTGCCTGACGTGTTCGAAGGTGAAGGCTGAATACCAGAAACCATCAGGGTTGCTTCAGCAGCCAGAAATTCCCATGTGGAAGTGGGAACAAATCTCTATGGACTTCATCACCAAATTGCCAAGGACACCTGGGGGTTACGACACGATCTGGGTTATTGTGGATCGGCTAACTAAGTCAGCGCACTTCCTGCCGATCAAGGAAACCGATAAGATGGAAAAGTTAGCCCGATTGTATATTCGAGAAGTAGTTTCAAAACATGGAGTCCCAGCGTCCATCATTTCTGATAGAGATAGTCGGTTCACATCAAGGTTTTGGAGATCGTTACAAGGAGCTCTAGGTACTCGCCTTGATATGAGTACAGCTTATCATCCTCAAACGGATGGGCAAAGCGAGCGAACAATCCAGACGTTGGAAGATATGCTGCGCGCGTGCGCGATCGATTTCGAAGGTAGCTGGGATACTCATCTCCCATTGGTTGAGTTTTCTTACAACAACAGCTATCACACAAGCATTAAGGCTGCGCCGTTCGAAGCTTTGTATGGGCGCAAGTGTAGATCCCCACTGTGCTGGGCTGAAGTAGGTGACAAGCAAATGACTGGTCCAGAATTGATCCAAGAAACAACAGACAAGATTTTTCAGATAAGGGATCGCCTTAAGACAGCGCGCGACAGACAGAAGAGCTACGCAGATGTGCGAAGGAAACCATTGGAATTTCAAGTAGGGGATAAAGTACTTTTGAAAGTCTCTCCATGGAAAGGAGTCCCCCGTTTCGGCAAGCGAGGAAAGTTGAATCCGCGCTTCATTGGACCATTTGAGATCCTGGAAAGGATCGGTCCGGTTGCTTATAAACTCCGTTTACCCGCCGAACTCAGTGGAGTTCATGATACGTTTCGTGTGTCCAACCTCAAAAAGTGCTTATCTGATGAAACGTTGATTTTGCCGTTGGAAGAGATTCACATCGACAAACAGCTGCACTTCGTAGAAGAACCCATAGCAGTAACCGATTGGAAAGAACAAAAGTTACGCAGAAGCAAAATCAAGTTAGTAAAGGTTCAATGGAACTCGAGGCGTGGGCCTGAATTCACTTGGGAAAGAGAAGACCAAATACGCAAGAAATACCCACACCTCTTTCAGAGCATGGCTTCTGCCAGCAACGTCTCCTAAATTTCGGGACGAAATTCGTTTAACGAGGGGAGAATGTGACACCCGGTAAATTCCCAATCCCTTAAACTAAGTAATCAACCTAATAATTAGGTGATTGTAAATATTATGCGCGCCATATAGAATCAGCGCGGGCATTTGTTAAGTTCGCCCTGCGCGAGCGCGCTATGTTAGAATCAGCGCGGGCATTTGTTATGTTTGCCCTGCGCGAGCGCGCCATATTAGTCAGCGCGTGCATTTGTTATGTGCGCCCTGCGCGAGCGCGCCATGTTAGTCAGCGCGTGCATTTGTTATGTGCAACCTGCGCGAGCGCACCATGTTAAGAACCAGCGTGAGCATATGTTATATGCGCCATGCGCGAATGTTTTGGCTTTATGTTTTCATGTAACTTAACGTTATGTTGTCTATGGGTTGACCATCCCGCATGATGCTAAGGCGGGTGCATCCTAAATCGTTTATGCGCGTGCGGAAGGGAACTAACCTCCCCGCATGGCGGGAACATTGAGAGCTAGTTTATCTGAAGCTCCAAGATGGAATTGACTTCAACATGACTGATCACTATGTTGAAATACCAAGACCACCTGGAGAATCTACAAATGAAACTCAAAATCCCTAACTGCGAGAAGGTTACGCACCTACCCGCAGCAAAGAAATGTCCTTCACGCAGAAGGCTATGCGCACAAAGTGATGCGCACAGAACACTTAGTCTATTCTCCAGACATAAGGAGATTACTCCCGCCCAAAAGGAAACAGTAGCGTGTTTCAGAGATTTTCCACTTTTTACTGTACACTGACAAAAGTACCTGAAAAAGCACACTGTAACATGAAAAGTCAACTGTCAGCCACCCTATTCTCACCAACCCCAGACCTGCATGTCCTGTCCAAATCAAATCAAGATCTTTTATCCACTCCTCCACTTTTAAATAAACAATAAACAATAATACTTTCCATACTTTATCATCATTACACCTAGATATGAAAAGATTACAATCCCCTAAAGCAAGGGATTGTGTTCCCTTGAGTTTGCCTATAAATATGTAACCTAAATTATCACTCAACACACTTCAAAGAACTGCAAACTGCACTAATCATCTCCCGAGCATCCGTTATTTTCGATTCCGTTCCAGTTACTAGGTAAGCCGAGGTTATAAACTTG
Organism: Bidens hawaiensis; assembly: GCF_021521415.1. Lineage (NCBI taxonomy): Eukaryota > Viridiplantae > Streptophyta > Magnoliopsida > Asterales > Asteraceae > Bidens > Bidens hawaiensis. Next base: position 113,194 of record NW_027497394.1, on the reverse strand, counting down.
AGATCTACTTTCCAAACCTTATATTCTCCTATTTCTTGATCTTAATATATATACTTCTTGTTATTTAATCGTATTCTAGACCTTCGATTCCGAGGCCAACACCAAGAAAACCCGAATCTCGATTAATCCCTTAACAAGAACCACAGGTGAGTCTCACAGCCCCTATTTTCACTGTTTTCGCTATTTTTAAACTGTTTTCGGGGCGAGGGACACGTACTTAAATAATGTTTTATCATGGTATACTTACAAGCTATGCAAGAGATTATGTGTTTAAGTTATGTTTCATGATGAGCAATGCAAACGGTTATCTAAGGTTTTCGATGTATGTGCGCTAGAACTCGAGTAAGTGATCACTTTACCATTGGAACTCTAAGGGTAGGGACTGCTGGTTTGATCCACCCACTCGTAGGGGTCGCACCTCTTTGCATGGACGAGTGCCTAGTATGGTCATGGGGCAGTACTATGGGTTCGAGCCCGCTCGTAGGGGTCGCACCTCTTTGCATGGACGAGCGCCTTGTTTTCCGGCACAACGTCCGCGCGTAACCCGCGGGACGGAATTATTGATTAGCTCGTAGTGGCAGCGCCACTTTGCATGGACGAGCACATTTTCCTGAAACGTTCGCGCGTAACCCGCGGGACGGTATTACTTATTTTAGCTCGTAGTGGCAGCGCCACTTTGCATAGACGAGCACAGTTCCCAGAAATGTTCGCGCGTAACCCGCGGAACGATTTTATCAGAATATGTTGATAGGACTATGTTTTACCAAGCATGTGTTTTAATGATGCTATCAGAATTATGTTTCAGAATGATTTGTATCAAGATTATGATGCAATACGATTTATCAAGTTACTAAAACTTGTGAACTCACTCAGTTTATACTGATTCAAATGTTTTTACGTGTCTTTCAGGAGATAACTAGGTAGCGCATGGAGTCACACTTAGAGCACCTCACGCTGAACATCTAAAACTAGCTTTTTGGAAGATTTTAGTTCTATCCCTTCGATGCGCGTGGTTGTTCCCGCCGCGCAAGGGGATATGGCGTGGAAATCTTCAACAGTTTTTATACTTGGATGTTTTTATGTAATTTTTAAACAATGTAATGTATTTGTATTAAACATTTCATGCGCAATAAAAATCTTTGAATGTTTGCAATGGCCCGTGCTTAATTATCAATCCCCACTCGCGCGCGCCCGGCTGTTTCCGCCGCTCAGGGCCGGGTGTGACAACGTCACCTTGAGCGAATTTCGTGCCGGTGCGTACCCCCCTCTGTACCAAATATGTCACCTTCAACCTCCTTACACATTTATTTTTTCTAGAGGTCATCTATGTTTAAACCATGAGTAGTCATAACTCTCCACCCCCAGGCATCATGAGCCACGTGGAGCCCAGTCAGAGTTATAGTTTTTTATAAAAACAGGGTGTAGTCGTAACTCTCCACCCCAGGCTTTATGCGCCACGTGACGCCCCGTCATCATTAATTGTTTTTGTTTTTTTAAATAATAATTCATTTAAATAATATATATAATTTAAAAAACTACATTAAAATAAAAAAAATACATTAAACGGATGTAGAAGTTTAAAAATTCATTCTTATAACAACTTTGGCATATGGCATCTTATTATCGTAAATACATTTTGTTCCAAATTTTTTCTATATATTAAAAACAAGTTGCAAGGACTTCAATGCAAATACTATTAAAAACAAGGTTCAAACTACATAAATAAATAGTACCATAGGGACTAAACAAAAACACTCAACAATTTATAAAACAACAAACCCTATATCTCTTCTTATTGCAGTCTCTCTTCTTCTTCTTATTGCCGCCTCCACAATGCTCCGAAAACCCTAGATCCATATCTGGTGTATGGTTTTTTGCAATTAAGGTTTTGTTCTTTATCTATTTTTAATTTATACTGAAGATCTATAATGAATTTAACGGATATATTTTTGATTTTTGAGCCCATTTTTCGCGTTATACACACGACGCTCCAAAACAAATACCCCAAAATGGCGGCGGGGGGGGGGGGGGGGGGCGGTGTTCCCCGGCGTTTTGGGCCAAACGCGCCCCTAAAACGCCCGAATATGGATGGTCTTAGTAACATTTAATTGTTCTTTTATGGGGAATGTATAACTTGTTCTCTTGCTATCATTTCAAATTTCCCTTAATGATTTAAACTCGGTTGCATAATTCTTTTCGGCTGAATATACATTTTGCTCACACAATTAATCCACATCAATATACTACCCCAACTTTTAAATTTATGTGCATATAAATATGTAACATGCTGACATGTTTGCCACAGGAAAAGAATGCAGCCCACATTCATCAAATTTATTAATTATTACATGAACTTCCTTTTTTCATGCCTTTGATCGTAGTTGTTTGAGGTGAAATAGATAGTTAAAATTACAACATTGAAGAAACACTAAATGACCCCAACAGATTACGGATAATCTTAGGGTTAAGTAGATGCTTCCCACGAGGGTTAGGTCCGGCAAAGATGGTTATTCTTCTCGACCTGCAAAACAGACACCGTGAGCTCGTCACTGAGAATGGGGGGTTCCTCCTTGTGACCACCCTTCGGCGTGAGAATCAGACTAGATTGCTCTGAATATAAGTGTATATTGAGAGAAATAGCTAGGGAGAAGATAAGATCCCCTTACCGTTCCAAGATGTTGGAGTATTTATAGCCGAAGGTAGGTTTCCAAGCAGGTACGGCCAGCTGTATAATATTCCTTTTCCACCAACTACGGGCTACGTACGTGCCACGATGGGAGTTGGTGGGTAGGCAGCGGCTGATAGTGACATTTTGTACTGGAGCGTGCTCCTCCTCGTACTATTGTCGGTGAGCTGTCACCCTGTGATTGGTTCATGGGCTGCTTTGGTCAGATCTTGTCTATTTTGTCCATACCTTGGCAGGTATAGTACAAAAGATCTTCCAGAAGCGTACGGACTGGCTCTTTTGGACGGGAATATTCCCGCCTTGCTCATTCCTTCCTCAGGTGACATTGCTGAAGTATAAGAGTTAGTGCCTTATGCGTGTAGCCTTACTGTTAGTGCGGGGTAGCCTTCCTTCTTGGCTTGTACTCACAGCTGCGAAAACAGGTAGGGTACTGTACCAAGGGAGGCTTTCCTGCGTGAACAGCTGGCTTACTGCGTGTAAGGTCTTCATCTCTCTGAGCATGGTGGGTCCTGCGGAACCAGCTGGTCCTTGCGTAGACGTACCTCTTCAAGGTGTGTCTTGGGGGGTCCAACTGGGCTTTGCGGTTGTGGAGAAGGTGAACGAAATTGCGGCTGCTGATGACGAGCTAGCTGTTCTCAAGGCTTTCCTCGAACCGCCGCAGACAAATGAAGGTGCGGGTTCGAGTGGGTTTGGAGGGAGTGGTCCTGAAGCTTGAACCTTGAGATCCCTTCCAACCGTTAGGATAGATTTGTATTTTTGTAGGCGGGTAAATACCTAGCCATTCTTGTAATGTTTGAATTTTTATTGTAAATATAAATATTTTGTTAACGCCTTGCCTTGTAAACATTATATGAATTGCTCATGCATATTTTAGTTTAACTTAGCAATTTTCTAAGTGTTTTGAATAAGTTAACCTTTCGACGCGTGTTGGATAATAGGTTACTGTTCTGTTTCCTCTATCATGATTGTGCGGGTAGAACCGTCACTTTCACTTAGTAGGATAACCAAACTTTACCTATATCTGACCTGCGTGAATGTTTTCCTCGTCTTCCTCGTAGAAATATTTACTGTTTTTGTGTTTATGCGGGTTGTGCCGCTTTCCACACGCAACGACTTACTTCCTCCCACACTTATTTATGCGGTGAATACCGGCATATCAGTGTGGTCAGTTCATAAGTATAAAGGTAAGGCTATCAACACAATGTGAAAGGAGAATCATTTCCATTAGAAGTGGCTCTAGGCCTTTTCTTTACAAGTTTGGAATTGATCTACATGTAACATTTGCGTAATTGAGCTCCATTCCATGTTCTTGGGATGGGGGTGCCATCGAGCCTTTCGAGCCGGTATGCGCCCTTTCCCAAAACTTCTTTAATGATGTATGGCCCTTCCCAGACCGGGGCCAGCTTTCCTGGGCGTTCTTGGTTCGAAGCCTCGTTGTTACGCAGTATGTAGTCTCCGACAATGAAGTTGCAGAGTTTTACCCGCCTGTTGTAGTACTTTTGCATTTGTCACTTGTAGTTCTCTTCACGCGCTACGGCTAAGTCTCTGCGTTCTTCGGTCAGCATAAGGTCTAACCGTCTTTCCGCATCATTGTCTTATGGTTGAGTTATGACTCTTGGTGAGGGTAGACCAATTTCGACCGGGACCATGGCTTCAGTGCCATAGGTGAGGCTGAATGGGGTTTCGCCCGTGCTTGCCTTTTTTAGCGTTCTGTTCGCCCAAAGGACATGTGAAACTTCGTCCACCCAGCCGGATCTATGTTCCAAGAGTCTTTTCTTTATGCCGTCGACGATGCTCTTGTTTGCTCTTTCCACCTCACCATTACCCTGCGGGTGTGCCACTGAGGTAAAGGTGTGGGTGATTTGAAGTTCTTTCAGCCACTTTTGTAGCTTCTGGTCAGCAAAGTTGGTGCCGTTATCGCTCACCAAATTCTGTGGAAGTCCAAAACGACAAATAATAAATTCCCAAATAAATTTTTTGATATGTTTTGCGGTTGTTTGGGCTAAGGGTTTTGCTTCTATCCACTTAGTGAAGTAGTCGATGGCTACCACTAGGAACTGAACGTTCCCTGCTGCTGTGGGAAATGGGCCTGTCACATCGATGGCCCACTTCTGAAATGGCCATGAAGAAGTGACTGGAACAAGTTCGTTCTTCGGGCGATGCGTGTTGGGTGCGTAGAGCTGGCAGGACCTACATTTTCTGACGTAGGCCAGCGCATCCGTATGCATCCCCGGCCAAAAGTATCCCGCGTTGTTTAGCTTAGCTACAACTGCGCGTGGACCTGCGTGTACTCCACAGATGCCTTCGTGTACTTCCCTTAGGAGGTAGTCGGCATCTTGGTTGTCAACGCATCTGAGTAGTGGGCCAAGAAAATTACGCCTGTAAAGTATGTCATCAACAAGTTGATAGTTCAGTGATTTACAGCGTATCTTTCTTGCATGTGTCTTCGATTCTGGTAATATACCCGTTGCAAGGTAATTTATGATTGGTGTCATCCATGTTTCCGTGCCGGTTTGGATGACACAAATTTCCTTGTGCGGGACTGATGGTGCTCCAAGAAGTTCAATGCGGATGTCCTTCCCCAAATGGGTGAAGGCTAACGATGCAAGCTTGCTTAACGCATCCGCAGATTTGTTTTCGCTTCGCTTGATGTGCATAACTTTGAAATCGTCAAAATCGCGCATAAGGGCTTTTGCTTGTGCGAGGTACAGGGCCATTGTGTCGTTCACGGCCGTGTACGTCCCGTTTATTTGGTTGGCTACTAACATGGAATCCACGTGGGCTTCCAAGTTTTTCACCCCCATCTTACGCGCAATTCTTAATCCGGCCAAGAATGCTTCGTACTCCGCTTCGTTATTCGTACTTGGGAAATCCAGCTGAATAGCGTAAGTGTACTCTTGGCCTGCTAGGTTAGTTAGTTTTAACCCTGCGCCTGAACCCTCGTTGTTGGCTGCTCCATCAGTATAGAGTCGCCAGACATCATCAATGTCCTGTGCTGGAGAGGGTTGAGCCTCTTCCTGGCACTCTTTTTCCCGCGAAGCGGGGACTTCTGCAATAAAGTCGGCCAAGACCTGGCCTTTTATGGCTGGTCTTGGCTTGTACTTTATCGCGTATTCTCCCAATTCAATTGCCCATTTGGCTAGGCGCCCTGATAACTCGGGTTTGCCCAGATCGTTTGCAAGTTTGAAGTTGGTGAGAATGGTGATTGGGTGTCCTTGGAAATATCATCTTAGCCTGCGTGAAGCCTGTACAAGCGCTAAGACTAATTTTTCCAGGGTAGAGTACCGGGTTTCCACGTCCGTTAAGACGCGGCTTACATAGTAGATGGGCATCTGGATGCCTTTTCGTTCTACTAGTAAGACTGCCCCGGTTGCTCTGCCTGTGGCGGAGAGGTAGAGAATTAATTCCTCTCCCGCTTCTGGTGCTGTGAGCATTGGGAGTTCGATCAAGCGTGACCGAATCTCCTGAAAAGCTGCTTCCGTTTCTGGTGTCCAGCGAAAGTGCGTTTTCTTCAAGCAATTTCTCAATGTTGACACGAATGGGAACGACCTATCCGCATGGTTTGCCAAAAAGCGGTTAAGTGCGACTAGTCGTCCATTCAGTGTCTGAGCCTGTTTGATGGTAGTAGGTGATTCCATTTTCATAATGGCTTTGACCTTTTCAGGGTTCGCTCTGAAGCCATCTTTAGTAACGATGACTCCTAAGAACTTCCCTTCTTCCATCCCAAAGGAACACTTGCTCGGGTTGAGCTTCATGTTTATTTTTCTGAGCGTGTTAAAAGTTTCTTCGATGTCTTTCAACATCGCTTCTGGCTCTAGGCTTTTGATGACCAAGTCATCCATGTAAACTTCCAAGTTCCTCCCAATTTGGGCATGAAACTATTTGTCCATCAGGCGTTGGTATGTGGACCCGGCATTCTTAAGTCCGAATGGCATCATTTGGTAACAAAATGTGCCATCGGGCGTCCGAAATGCGGTTTTGTCCTGATCGTCAACAGCCATGTGGATTTGATGGTATCCTTTATACGCATCAAGGAAGCATTTAAGGCGAAACGGTGCTAATGAATCTACCTTAAGGTCAATTTCGGGTAACGGGTAACAATCTTTGGGGCATGCATTGTTTAGGTCTTTAAAGTCTATGCACATGCGCCATTGTTTGTTTGACTTCGGTACCATGACGGGATTTGCAACCCATGTTTGATATTTACTAACGCGTACGATGCATGCGTCAAGGAGTTCCTTGACTTGGGTTCTACACGCGTTAGCCTGCTCAGTCCCCATCACGTGACGCTTTTGTATGACCGACGTAAACGCCGGGTCACACTTGAGCTTATGCTCAGCCTTACTTCGGGGTACACCAGTCATGTCGGCTGGTGTCCACGCGAAGATGTCAGCATTTTTTTGCAACAAGCGTTTGAGCAGGGTGCGTTTGGGATGAGTGATCATTGGGCCAATGGTAACAGCCTGGTCAGGGTATTTTCCATTGAAGGCTCATTCTTCTGGCTCAGAGGTTGTTGGTTTAGCCATCTTTGGTTTAGGTTTGGATGAGACAGATGCGATGCATACCTGGGGAATGCCCGTGATCATAGCAACGCCCTCAGCTGTTGGCCATCCCATCATACCATGGACCGACGACACCACAACATTGAACCTTGCCATCCCGTCTCTCCCGAAGAGAATGTCGTACGTGTGGTGTGGCTTCCTCATTACGACGAAGTCCACGTCTTCTTAGCAGGAGTCCTTCCCGTCTGTGAGAGTGACGGGGAAGGATAGGATCCCCAAGGGGGTGTTTGTGCTGCCGTCAAACCCTTCCATTGAGGCGTAAACCGTTTCTAGGCGTTCTTTGTCTTCGTCGTCTAGTTTGTCGAAGAACTGCCTATACATGACGGTTGACGAAGCGCCATTATCAGCAAGAGTGCGGGAAGTGATGTAGTGCCCCAGCTGGCTTTTGATGACTATGGGGCCTTCTTTGTTGGGCCCTCCTGGCACACGCGTGAAGCGCACTTCAGCTTCCTTCCACGCACTTGGCTCTATTGTTCGTCGTTTTCTTCCTCTGACGTTGTGTAACGATTCCGACGAAACCAGGTATACCCTAACCGGTAGACGTTAGTTACGTCATATGTAATGTCGGGTACATGAGTTACCATGGTAATTATACGAGAATACATGGTTCATTGTATTGATTGTACGTGAATATATAATTCACCGTATTGAATATGCGATCAAACGATCGATAGTTATTGAAACCCGAATGAATCGAGGGTTCAATTATAGACGAGATATATGATATTTAGTGATGTTACGAAGTATTAAAGCTTCGGGATAAGTGGATTAAAGCACAGAAAAAGGGTTTCGATTTAATAGTACGTCGGTACGTTAAACGAAACCTTTAATACCAAACCGAGCAAGAGACGATCGATCAAGCCGAAAAAGATGCGTAATAACTAATAATATGACGTTTTAAGTTAATGAAAGTCACGGTTTAAGTTTTTGAAGTTTTTAAATCGGTTTTATATAAATTTCATTTTAAGCCGAAAAACGACCGTTTTAGCCTCGTTTTAAGCCGAGTTAAACATTTAACCGAAAAACGAACTGAACCAGATTATCCAAAACATTATCCGGATTCCCGAAATCCAAACATGTGGCTAAGATTGGAGAAGTGGGTCCCACCCCACCCCTCCTAAATCCCGATCGGAATAAGTGAGGGTATAACCCCCTCATTTCTTTTTTTACAACAAGCCATGGCATCATCCATCAATCCTCTCCACAGTTTGATCAAAAACCGAGACTTGTATCAAGAAAACCGAGGTAAAAAGTCGAGTTATTTACGTTTCCACCTTTGTTTCTTGAGTTTGTTTGCAAGAAAATGAGGTTTCTAAGATGAAATCCGATTCTTGCGTGATCAAGTGATGTATACGGGTTATACAAGGGATCTTGGTCCAAGAAAGGAGTTAAACGAATCAAAAACGAATTGTTACGGGTTAAATCTTTGTTTTCGTATCATAACCGTAACCATGAGAGAAATGGCTTGATCGTGAGTGTAACTTGCTTGGTATTGTGGTATGTTGTTTGTAGGCTCTGTATTTAGTGGTAGATAAGGCGGAAAGACGAGTTTGTAGCTTGTAGTGGCGGAAAACGAAAGATATATTCGGTTATGTTCGGTTTTGGGAAATTTGGACAGATTGTTGATGCTTTAGAGTTAGGTCATGAAATTTTACAGAGGTGTTAAACACATGAAAATATGAGTTCTGTGAATGTTTGGTAATTTTTGGATAAAGGATGAATATTTGGTGAATTTAATGCTCGGTTTTGGCCAAAAATGGTGAAAAATAGTTAAATATCATGAAAAATTCTGGAAAATTGCAGATAAGCTTTTTATATCATGTATAAGTCACACACAAAATTTGAGTTCAGTTGGAGAAGTCTAAGTAGGCTTTTCGGTTAAACGAGTTCTAGGGTGTTCTAGCTCGGTTTTAGTAAATATGGCATGTAAAAGAAGATTTTGGTTCTGGAAAAATTACAGGGGACTATGTAGATGGCAGGGGACATCCAGGAAAAATTTGGGATTTTTCTAAGATCGTTTGGTATTTACGACATATTTAGTGTTTAAATGGTGTTAAAAATAGATAAATAAATTTTAAATATAAGAATTAATTCTGGAAATATTTTTATAAAATTCCCCACTGTTAAAAAGTGATTTGTGCAAAATTTCAAGATCCGAGAGTAAACGGATAATTATTTGTGCTAATTATCAAACTTTTAAAGTTAAAACGCGTAAACCGGTGAAGTTCGCTTAAGCGAGCTGACTGGTGTATAAAAACCCAACCAAAATTTCAAGAAATATCAAGTAACCGTCACTCCCAACCAAAATTGATAAATCCCTTACCCTACCAACACCGGTACCGTATATCCTAATAACCCCCTATGTTCACCCGAACCGCCAACCCTCACGTACGGACGGACCTGTATGTGAACCTATTCTTATTCCGTTAAAAAAAAAATTGATAATAAATGAGCAGATAAAAATAATATATAGAAATATATATATATGTAATTCTCACTCTCAAACATAGGAGACATACCACCTCCAGATCGAGAATTACCGATTTTTGCGAACCTAGAACGCCTGAGGACATTGACTGAGCAAGTGATAGAGTTTCCCATAATAATAATTGATAATATTTGAAGGCAACCCATGTTGCGCGATTACCTTGAACCTTGTAACTCCCTATGTTATCCTTACATCCGTTAGATGTCTATACCTATGTATTCTCGAATAGAATGATTACCCATACACAAAGAGGTGTGGGAATCATTATAGCATAGTTGGTTGTTCGTTCGTAGGTGGTATACCGTGTATGCCGGTTATACAAATAGACACGAATAGTATAACTCCATGGTACGTAATCGTTGGTGCTCACGGTGAGCATGTATCGGTTATGCTGACATGCAGAAGGATATTGAAATCAAGCATATTAAAACATTAATCCTTATTGAGAAAGATCTATATGTCAGTTGGTGACAAGGGTTATGAAACATATTTAAACGTTAACCGACGTCAGGTTAAGTCCATGTGTTATTATATTTGTGGGACATATATATACTAGATACTGGTATGTGTAATATGTATGATAATATTTGGTGTGTATGTGTACCTGCTGTTATGATTGAGCTGGTAACGAGTTATATGGTGAGATTAGTATTGATTACTGCGTACGGGATGAGTACGGCAGAATGACATAAAATGAGTAACTCCAATGATGGAGATTGATATGATTCAGTTGATTGCTCAAGGATAGCAGATGATGATACCGAATGTCGTATCACAGACCACTGCTAGTGTTGATGCAAGTGTGATCGCAGACTTATAGATCGAACAATCACATGATTATGAATATTTCAATTCTTAGTGTTATTACTAAGAGTGTTAATGTCCCACCGAATACTATTATGACTACAAGTATTAGTTATAAACTAAACATGAATAGTAGTCGTAATGAATTAGATCCGGTATGAAGGATATGTTTATCGGTTGTGTTAAGGGGATTATTAATAGTTTACTGATGGTAAAGGGAGGAATAGATTAGCGAGTGGATAGAAAAGATCGAAATGGTTAAGGATATTGGTAAGAGTCTAGAACATTGTGTAGTGAAATATGCTACAGATATGTTGGTAGATTATGTTGTATCGTGATGGAACACGATGGTACAAAATTGTAGTTAGAAAATTATTGCTCAGATGATATGGTCAGGATTTAAAATTCTTGTGCTAGAGCGCTTTTATTCGAGTAATTAAACTCAGAGATTGGAAACTGAGCTATGAAAGATAGAAATGTTGTGTGCTGATCACTTAGAACACGCTAATCGTTTGAAGGAATTGTCATGTCTGGTAACTTGGCTAATTACTCCTGAAATTAAGCGAAGTGAGCGCTATATTGGGAGTTAACTCCATCGATAAGGAGTATAGTCAACCCTGTAAAATATACAACCTTTGGAAGGGTTGTGTCACAAGCCAGCATTGATATATTTGATTCTATGGGAAGCGGAATGGAAGGACGTTAGGTGAAACGTCGAGTGTTAAAGAAGGGAAATGATAAAGGTATAGTGCAAGATAGACTTGTGAATAAGTAGGTATGTCCTACAACCCAGAATTATACTAAGACTAGTTCTGGTGTGAAAACATGAACCGCATAATCCTTCCTTAAATGTGGAAAATATAGTTATCGGCAGAAAGAAGAATGTCGGGTGATAGTAGGCCACAGGTATGGTAAAGATGGACGTAATGCCCCAATTGTAGAACCAACTGAAGCCATGTGGACCGGCAACCCCAACCCATTCGTGTACAACCACTCCGAACCCAACAACCTCAATAACAATCCATCCAAAGAAATCAAATTATGCCAAACAGTTGTACTTGCTATGAATGTGGCAGTACAGAACGTTTCAAGAGAAATTGCCCAAAGTTGAACCAAGGTGTCGTTGGAAGACGAACCTCAAGACAAGCATCAACCTCGGATCAAGCAAGGAGCCGTGCTTTTGTGAGTAATTCGAATAAAGCACGTCATGATCCAAAGGTGGTATTAAGTACGTTGTAGTTTTAAATCAATGGGCTTCAGCGATATTTTTACGGTCGTCGATAGAAGTTAGTTCCTGCTAACCTCCTATCATTTGGAAAGATACCGATTAGTGAAACTATAGAACCCCATACGGTAGAATCGCTAACGGTAAATCCCTAATGGTTAACTAAATTGTTCGGAATTGTCCTATTACTCTGAACGATTAATCATTTCCTTATTGACCTACGACCAGTAAAGTTAAGAAGTTTTGACGTAATAGTTAACATGGATTGGCTAACTCAACATGAAGCTGAAATCAAATATGAAAAGAAGATGATTAGAAGCTCTCCTTCGGACGATGAAGCGATTAGATACAGAGAAAAGTGTACGGTATTATGTTACCACTCTAATCTCATCTTGAGATGTTATAATATTTACGATAAGAAGACGTGGTGTATTTAACAAACGCGATTGCCAAAGTATTTAAAAGAAAACATATAGAAGATGTTTCAGTGATACTTAAATATCCAGAAGTTTTCCCAGAAGAACTTCCTGGATTACCGCCAACCCGACAGGTCGAATTCAGAATCGATTTAATACCTCAAGCTGGCCCTGTTGCTAAAGCATCTTACCGACTTGCGCCAACTGAAATGCAAGAATTATTGGATAAAGGTTTTATACGACCTAGTTAGTCGCCATGGGGTGCACCAGTGTTATTTGGGAAATGAAGGACGGAAGTGTTAGGATATGTATTGATTAGGGAGAATTGAATAAAGTGACGAACAAGAATAGGTATTCACTTTTTCGAAGTAAATGATCTGTTTAACCAACTGCAAGGGGCGATTTATTTTTAGAAAAATTGGTCTTAAATATAGTTATCACCAAATGAAAAATCCAAGAGGAGGACGTTACAACAACAGCGTTTCGGACTCGCTACGGCCACTATGAATTCTTAGTTATGCCTTTCGGGCTAACAAATGCGCCGGCAGCATTCATGGAACTCATGAACCGAGTCTGTAACTTTATTTTGACAAATTTGTCATAACATTCATTGATGATATTTTGATATATTCGCAACGTAAAGAAGAGCACGATCGACGGTTAAGGAAAATTGTGGAAGTGTTAAAGCAAGAGGAGTTGTACGCGAAGTTTTTGAAATGTGATTTTGAATAAAGAATGCATAATCCCTTGGTCATGTTGTAAAGCAACAAGGATTTCACATAGACCCAAAAAAAGATAGAAACCATTAAAATTGTGCCAAGCGCCGATTTTAAGTCTCCCCGATGGAGACGATGGTTTTGTCGCGTATTGTGACGCATCGCGTAGAGGGTTAGGATGCGTGTTGACGCAGTATAATAAGGTTATAGCCTATACTTCCCGACAGTTAAAAGTACACGAGAAAAATTACACTACTCACGACTTAAAACTGGGAGCGGTTATCTTCGCACTTAAAATCTGGAGACATTATCTCTACGGTACGAAGTGCACCATCTTCACCGATCATAAAAGTTTGCAGCATATATTCGATCAGAAAGAACTGAATATGAGGCAACGAAGATGGGTCGAGTTGTTAAACGATTATGACTGTGACATCCGTTATCACCCCGGCAAGGCTAACGTCGTAGCCAATGCCTTGAGTAGGAAAGATCGGGTTAAGCCATTGCGAGTGCGAGCGCTGGGGATGATAGTCCAGTCGAACCTTTCGGACCTGATTCGAGTCGCTCAACGTGAGGCGTTAAAAGAGGAACAATTGGAAAAGGAGGGATTTCACGGCAATGAGAAGAATTTCGAACAGCGCGTAGACGAAATTCTCTATTTCAAAAATCGGGTTTGGATCCCGACCCTCCATGACCTTCGTGATTTAATCATGGACGAAGCGCATAGATCGAAATATTCCATACATCTGGGATCGGATTTGACTATTGATGATACGAATACCTGAAAGGATTTCATTAATGGCCGAGTTTGGAGAAAGATATGGTTACGTATTTTGGTGAATATTTAAGTTATGCAAGAGATAAGGCTGCACACCAAAAACCCTAGGGAACGCCACAACGACAGAAAAATTCGCCAATGATAGTGGGAATAAATTACAATGGATTTCGGGACGCAAATTCCCATGATATATCAAAGGCATGAGGTAAATTAGGTAATCGCGGATCGATTAACCAGTCCTCGCATTTCATCCCAATCTATGACGATTACCACAATGAATTCTCGCCCAAATTCATGATGATGAAATGGTAACTCGTCGTGGAGTACCATTTTCAATGATCTCAGATCGAAATAGTCATCCTACTTCCATTATTGGAAGGAGGGGAAGGAAGCATCGAGAGCTTGAAGCTTTCTATGGGTGAAGTAGTTATCACCAATTTGTTAAATTGAAAATGGGCGTCGATCAAGCCATAAGATTTGAATTGATTCGAGAAACAACCAATCGGATTTATAATGTTTAAGAGAAGTTGAAAGTAGCGCGAGGTTGGCAAAGGATTTATGCCAACGTTCAAAGGAAACCATTGTCACTAAATAGAGGTGACAAGGCATTTTAAGGCATCACCTTAGAGAGAGGTGATATGAGGTTTGGCAAAACCGAAAATAGCTTCTTAATATATTGGACCCCATGAGAACTATCTCCATGGTTGGTCATTTAGTTTATCGATTAAAGTACTCCAGGGGCTAAGTACTATACATGATATTTTGCCATGTATACGGATTGAAAAGTGCCTAAGCGATGAGGCAACGAAAGTACTAGTAATAGAGGTACTCATAGAAGACATGCTTGATATCATAACTAATTCCGTAGAGATAGTAGACGGGAAAACTAAACAGTTTGGACATACCAAGCTTTATTAATTAAGATTAAGTGGAATTCACAGCGAGGACCAGATTATACTTGGTAACGCGAGGGTGAATTCTGAAGGAAAAACCCCCCACCTTTCTCCCGAAAGGAGATAGTGGGCGTGTAAAATTTCGAGGACGAAATTTCTTAACGGGGGGAGAATGTAACGATTCCGACGAAACCAGGTATACCCTAACCGGTAGACGTTAGTTACGTCATATGTAATGTCGGGTACATGAGTTACCATGGTAATTATACGAGAATACATGGTTCATTGTATTGATTGTACGTGAATATATAATTCACCGTATTGAATATGCGATCAAACGATCGATAGTTATTGAAACCCGAATGAATCGAGGGTTCAATTATAGACGAGATATATGATATTTAGTGATGTTACGAAGTATTAAAGCTTCGGGATAAGTGGATTAAAGCACAGAAAAAGGGTTTCGATTTAATAGTACGTCGGTACGTTAAACGAAACCTTTAATACCAAACCGAGCAAGAGACGATCGATCAAGCAGAAAAAGATGCGTAATAACTAATAATATGACGTTTTAAGTTAATGAAAGTCATGGTTTAAGTTTTTGAAGTTTTTAAATCGGTTTTATATAAATTTCATTTTAAGCCGAAAAACGACCGTTTTAGCCTCGTTTTAAGCCGAGTTAAACATTTAACCGAAAAACGAACTGAACCAGATTATCCAAAACATTATCCGGATTCCCGAAATCCAAACATGTGGCTAAGATTGGAGAAGTGGGTCCCACCCCACCCCTCCTAAATCCCGATCGGAATAAGTGAGGGTATAACCCCCTCATTTCTTTTTTTACAACAAGCCATGGCATCATCCATCAATCCTCTCCACAGTTTGATCAAAAACCGAGACTTGTATCAAGAAAACCGAGGTAAAAAGTCGAGTTATTTACGTTTCCACCTTTGTTTCTTGAGTTTGTTTGCAAGAAAATGAGGTTTCTAAGATGAAATCCGATTCTTGCGTGATCAAGTGATGTATACGGGTTATACAAGGGATCTTGGTCCAAGAAAGGAGTTAAACGAATCAAAAACGAATTGTTACGGGTTAAATCTTTGTTTTCGTATCATAACCGTAACCATGAGAGAAATGGCTTGATCGTGAGTGTAACTTGCTTGGTATTGTGGTATGTTGTTTGTAGGCTCTGTATTTAGTGGTAGATAAGGCGGAAAGACGAGTTTGTAGCTTGTAGTGGCGGAAAACGAAAGATATATTCGGTTATGTTCGGTTTTGGGAAATTTGGACAGATTGTTGATGCTTTAGAGTTAGGTCATGAAATTTTACAGAGGTGTTAAAAACATGAAAATATGAGTTCTGTGAATGTTTGGTAATTTTTGGATAAAGGATGAATATTTGGTGAATTTAATGCTCGGTTTTGGCCAAAAATGGTGAAAAATAGTTAAATATCATGAAAAATTCTGGAAAATTGCAGATAAGCTTTTTATATCATGTATAAGTCACACACAAAATTTGAGTTCAGTTGGAGAAGTCTAAGTAGGCTTTTCGGTTAAACGAGTTCTAGGGTGTTCTAGCTCGGTTTTAGTAAATATGGCATGTAAAAGAAGATTTTGGTTCTGGAAAAATTACAGGGGACTATGTAGATGGCAGGGGACATCCAGGAAAAATTTGGGATTTTTCTAAGATCGTTTGGTATTTACGACATATTTAGTGTTTAAATGGTGTTTAAAAATAGATAAATAAATTTTAAATATAAGAATTAATTCTGGAAATATTTTTATAAAATTCCCCACTGTTAAAAAGTGATTTGTGCAAAATTTCAAGATCCGAGAGTAAACGGATAATTATTTGTGCTAATTATCAAACTTTTAAAGTTAAAACGCGTAAACCGGTGAAGTTCGCTTAAGCGAGCTGACTGGTGTATAAAAACCTTAAAAATGAACTATTTTCATATAAATGAGTTAGACAAGTAAAAATAAATCATCCGAAAATAATTCGGATGATTTGAGTAATTTTAACCTATTTTAACAGTTTCCGGTACGCCAAAGACGGAAACGGGTCCCGCGGCCAATCGGGACGTCTAAACCGAGCTATAATTTCACATCTTTAATTAAATTATCAGTCAACCACTATTTTCGGGTCGTGTGTGACCAAACTCATTTTTGAAACATAAAAACGGATAACCGTGCTAGGCACGCAAAACGAGATAAACGACTAATAGTAGTTGTGACCATGGAACTCTAAACGACATCACAATCTGAGTCCGGAGAAGTGTTTCTGGGTTAACCTTGCCCCCAGAACGGGTACAGTGCTGGGTTAACAGTGTCCCCAGATGTACCAGTTGATACGGTTAAAAGATTATATAAACAATAAGTGTATAATAACGATCTTAGGGATCATATTACAGATTGGACGCGTTAATTGATAATGATTGTTGTTACCTGCTTGCATGTGCTAAGGTGAGTTTCACGAGCCCCTTTTTCTGAATTGTTTTCAAATATTTTCCCGGGGCGGAAAGCATGTTACTATTGAAATGTTTAAATACATACTGAACGCATGGATTTGCGTGTATTTATAAATATTTGATTGTACGGGAATCGTACGGAATGGGTACAGGACTGGGTTAACAGTGTCCCCAGATGTCTTTGGAAGTGTTTCCGGGTTAACATTGCCCCCGGAGTGAGTACAGTACTGGGTTAACAGTGTCCCCTGGGGTCCCTAGAAGTGTTTCCGGGTTAACATTGCCCCCGGAGTGAGTACAGTACTGGGTTAACAGTGTCCCCAGATAATATTATATTATGATATGGATTTATCATGGTTTACTAAAATTGTGAAACTCACCAACTATTCGTAGTTGACCCGTTTTCTCACATGCTTTTCAGGTACAATTAAGATGAAGTGATTGCTTACGTGCTAAGTGCTTGATGTGTGTAAGATTTGCGTGCGGGATGTTAGGAAACATTATAACAGATAGAATTATGTATCGTATTGTATGATGTGTGTATCACCTAGACGGTAATGAAATACGAGATAATGAAATTTTGAAGTATATTAAGGCATTCAGTTTTCATTATAAACAATGTGGTTGATATCAGAGGTGTCTGTCGCATCCCGTTTACGTTTCCGCTGCGGTTGCGGGGTGTTACACGTTGCCATGAACCATGTGGATGCTGATGTCGACGGGCTTTCGTCCATTGCCCTTGTACCGATTGTCGTTCCTCCCTCCGTTCTTGATTGACGCCACGAGGTGTGTGAGTTTCCCATCTTTGACGAATGTTTCGACGATATCCTTCAAAGATGTGCATTCCTCAGTGGTGTGGCCTTTGGTCCCGTGGAAGTCACAGGATTTGCTCTGATCAGCGTTATGACGCTGTCGGATTATTGGAGCCTTTGGCCATGGGAGTTTCTCGGTGGCAAATATCTCGGTGACGCTTTTGGTGAGTGGCGTCCATCTGGGATTCTTGTTTGATGAGTGCGTGTTGTCCCTTCCGCCTAAGAGAGGGCGAGAGCTGGATGAGGTGTCAAAGTTTATCCTTGACTGCCAAATACCAAGCTTCCTCTTCTTATTTTGTCGGGCGGTACGGACGTTATTTTCTCTGGTCTTCTGCGTGTAGAGATTTGTGCTCTGGGAAGATTTCTACCCAGTTGCTTCTCCGTCTCGGCAAAGCGTTTAGCTGCCGTCATGATGGCATCCCACGTGGATGGCATGCCATCTTTACCCGTCAACGTGCGGATAAGCTCTGGGTACTCAGCGCCCTGGATGAAAGCGGCGCGAACAAGATCTTCACTGATGGTGCCCAGACTTAGCTTCTTTGAGTTGAAGCGAGTGATGAAGTCTAGCAAAGATTCGTCTTCCTCTCTGACGCAGTTGAGGATCGTCCACTGCTCTTCAGTATATTTTCTTTGTTGACTGAAGTGCTGGCTGAACTTGTGCTGGAAGTCTGCCCAATCATAGATGTGGTGGACTGGTAGACGATCAAACCACGCTCTGGCTGCCCCGACGAGCGTCATCTGGAACATGTAGCACTATGTGGGTTCCGTCCAATTGCTGACGGTTGCCCCCGCTATAAATCTGTTCAAGTGATCGTCCGGGTCAGATACGCCATCGTAAGTGCCTATGTTGGACATATGTTTGGCACTCTTTGGAGCGATTGCTTCCGCAATGTCTCTTGCAAACTTGGACGTTCCCGCGTTTGCAACAGTCGGTCTGAAAGTTTTGGAGAAGTCACGTGGGTTTCCCCCCGCGCTCTTTGGCTTGAAAGTTTCTCCAAAACTTCTTTTCGAGCGGAAGTCTGCTTCTTTACGCTTCCCTTTCGCCTTATGACGAGGGTTTGCGTCACTGTCAGATTCTTCCCACTCATCATCCGAATACTCGCCATCATTGCTCATGTTGAGCTATTGTCGAGTGCTTCCGAATTCGTCATTAGCCTGTTGGAATGAACGTAAACATTCATCCAACTCAGCTTGGAATTCTTTCTGACGTGCTTCCACCCAAGCTTTTACTTGATCCAGTGTTTGGCGGGGAAGCCTCGTCTGTTGCTTCTCTACCTGGGTATCAGTGAATCCTAGGGGAGGGTTGTTTACTGCACTTGCCCCCGCTTGGGTAACCGGGGTAGTGTTCGTAAAAATTGTGTATTCACCGGTGTTCCCCCCAGTAGCTGGGGTTGTGGTTACCGGAGTTTCTTGGTCACTCGGTGGCCCTGGCATCGGAGTAACCTTAACCATCTTTCCAGAAGTTTGAAAAAACTGAAAGAATTAGTTCTAGCTTAATGCACGGATGGCGCCAATGAAGAAACACTAAATGACCCCAGCAGATTACGGATAATCTTAGGGTTAAGTAGATGCTTCCCACGAGGGTTAGGTCCGGCAAAGATGGTTATTCTTCTCGACCTGCAAAACAGACACCGTGAGCTCGTCACTGAGAAGGGGGGTTTCCTCCTTGTGACCACCCTCCGGCGTGAGAATCATACTAGATTGCTCTGAATATAAGTGTATATTGAGAGAAATAGCTAGGGAGAAGATAAGATCCCCTTACCGTTCCAATATGTTGGAGTATTTATAGCCGAAGGTAGGTTTCCAAGCAGGTACTGCCAGCTGTATAATATTTCTTTTCCACCAACTACGGGCTACGTACGTGCCACGATGGGAGTTGGTGGGTAGGCAGCGGCTGATAGTGACATTTTGTACTGGAGCGTGCTCCTCCTCGTACTATTGTCGGTGAGCTGTCACCCTGTGATTGGTTCATGGGCTGCTTTGGTCAGATCTTGTCTATTTTGTCCATACCTTGGCAGGTATAGTACAAAAGATCTTCCAGAAGCGTACGGACTGGCTCTTTTGGGCGGGAATATTCCCGCCTTGCTCATTCCTTCCTCAGGTGACATTGCTGAAGTATAAGAGTTAGTGCCTTATGCGTGTAGCCTTACTGTTAATGCGAGTAGCCTTCCTTCTTGGCTTGTACCCACAGCTGCGAAAACAGGTAGGGTACTGTACCAAGGGAGGCTTTCCTGCTTGAACAGCTGGCTTACTGCATGTAAGGTCTTCATCTCTCTGAGCATGGTGGGTCCTGCGGAACCAGCTGGTACTTGCGCAGACGTACCTCTTCAAGGTGTGTCTTGCGGGTCCAACTGGGCTTTGCGGGGACCTGCCTCTTCAAACATCAAGCAATTTTTTATTTTATATTATTTTCTTCGGTAGAATTTGATCCTATCAAGAGAAAAAAGAAAGGCTGCCTATTTCTGTAGTTAATTTGAAACAAAAATAAAAAATAAAACAATAAACACATACCAAGTTTTTGCAAGATTTCTTTTTTGTTCTAAAACTTTTGTAAACTTCGTAAATTGATTGGGCCCCCTTTATTCAAGATCTTCAAAAACAATACCAGATGTTAGGGATTTAGAAACTTTAAAACTCTAAAAGAAGAAAAGTTAACAAATAGGCCAAATAGTAAAAGCTCCGGTATGGGCTAGGCGCGGAACTACAGGAGGGTCCGTTGACCCTCCGGCCGACCACATTATATGTTAATCGGGTTACTCAAACGATAAATATTTTTTATAGTCTGACCCTCCGTATGATGGTGGAACTGATTAGAGAGAGAGAGAGAATTGCCTAACTGAGTGCTCATCAAGCGTGAAGATGTGGCAGCCCCACATTCTTCATTCTTAGGAGAATAATTTTTATACGTGGGCTAAAAAAATCCTAGTCTGGTATTGACACTCCTAAACCCTAATTGATTTCAATCACTCACTATATCGATCTGATTCTGCCTTCATCTTCAATATTCAAGCTATGCCATCTTCATATTTAATGTAAATCCAACAATCTAATTTTAGTGAAAAGATTAACTGCAATTGGTCTAGGAATTGAAAACTGTTTAACAAATGTATATGGTGATTTAATATTTCAATTTCAATTTCAATTTTCATTTGATTTGCGTTTCATTCAGCTTGCTGCATATGGAATGTATGTTTATGAAGGTGCTCACTGATTAAGTTTTTTAGATCCGGAATGTATACGTATTCTCCCTAATTCCTTCAATGGCTAACCCGTTAGGTAAAAAAGTTGTGTGTGTTTACAGAGCACTTTGCTTCTGCTCACTATAGGACTAATATAAAGAAGAAGAATTTAATGGTTGAGTTATAATAAGAAGATTAGTTTTTTTAAAAGGATATGAAATAATCTTGTCCATTCATTTTAAAATTGAATGATTGAGATTAGATTAAAGAGATCATAAAGTGTAAAATAAGGGTAAGGGCATAATAGGGATAACACATTTGTTGACTTTCTCTCTCCACATGCAAGACACATGTCAAATACCCCCATCATTTTAAAATGCTCATAACTTTTTATACGATATTTTTTTTCAAAACAATTTCACCATAATAACGAGTGTTTTTTTATCTTTTATATGAGTACCATATTGCTATATAAAAATAAAAAAAATTCTTGGGTTTTTTACAAAGTGTGTTTTACCGAAATTTTGTTTTACAAAATTGTGTTATACAAGTGTGTTTTATTTTTTCATAATGTTTTTTGCATTGTGTTTTTTACATTGTGTAATTTAATTGTGTTTTTGTCATTGTGTTTTTATTTTCATAGTGTTTATTCCATTGTGTTTTTTACATTGTGTCTTTTTCATTGTGTTTTTCATAGTGTTTTATTTCGATGAAATTTTCGAAGACTTTTCCGGCAAGGTGGTGGCGATGGGTGGCGGTTGTGGTTGTAGGAGATAAGTGAAAATTTAAGTGGGTTTTAATTAAGTGGGTTTTTGAAATTAAATTAAGTAGGTTTTCAATATTAAGGTATTAGACAAAAATACCCTCCTTCCTAAGTAGCCCGGGAACGGGTACGGGATCAGGATACGGGGACGGGAAACGGCAAAAATCAAAAATTTAAGATACGGGTACGGCAAGAATACGGCAAAAAAATATTTAAAACAATACAAATATATTAAACATATTCCAAAATAGATATATATTGTTTAAGAATTAAATACGTTACTTTAAAACTTAGGGGTTATAAATGAAATACAAAAACCTTGGAGAAAAAAACACATTTTATGTCAAAGTTTAAAAGTTTTAGGGACTAAATGCAAAAAAGTGAAAAAAAAGGGTTAAATTTTAAAAAAAGTAAACTTGTTTAACCCTAAAATTTTAAAAGCGCCGCTATGTCACACAGCCTCATCTTCTTCTCCAGCAGACATTGTAGCTCTGGCGTGGGAATTTGCTATAGGGTAGCCGGAAACGTCCCTGATACGGTTTTGGATCCGTCCCCGATAATCAGATTCGTTTAAGAAACGTTTCCAACGCGTTTCCGTCCCCAAACCGTCCTCGGGACGGGTACCACATCATCAGTGCCGTACCCGTGCTTCAAGTCCTTCCTAGCCTTCTTAGGATAATCAAACTTCTTGTTAGGTAAAAAAGTAAATTTTTTTACAGTTGTGTGTGTTTACATAGGAGCACTTTGCTTCTGCTCACTATAGGACTAATATAAAGAAGAAGAATTTAATTGATGTTAATTATTGTTGGGAGGACAAATAATAAATTACATATAGTTGGAGCTAATGTTCTTTTTTACCTGTTTATGTAGCATGGCAGTCATGAATGTTTTAGGTTCTTAGTGAAAATTAAGGTTTGTGGATAATTCCTTTCAATTTTCCATGTATAACTATGAAATCTGAATATTTCATGTTTTGATAATAATCATGATTCTGCATTTGATTAATTTTCGTAAGTCAAAAGGCTTTAAGATTAATTTTGCAAAATTTTGGCATTTGATGTATTATTTTTGTTGATTTCTTTTTCTCATGTTAAGATTGTGATTCAAATCACCAACTTTCACATGTGAGAATACCTTTTAGACGTTTCTTTAACTTTTACATTTGTACTTATTTATTTCAAACTTTTTAATAAGTAGATGAGCAAGAACAAAAGACTCCGTGCTTGGACTATCTGCTGCCGATCTCAAACTTCACATATTAGGCATATGTCTCTCAAACTTCGTACTGATCATTTTCTTTATATTACTTGAATATATAAAGTGGATCATAATACCCCGTCTCCAAAAGTCTTATCAACGGTTTTCATTGAAGCGATGGTCAATGGAGGAGATTATTGATTCATCTTTCGATTGTTGATAAGGTTTCAAGCCGAGCTCTATTGGAAATTTAGTTTGTTACTCGACTGTCGTGGAAAGACTATCTGCTGATAAGGTTTCAAGCAATGGAAACAAAACACTGTTGTGGCAAGACTATCTAACAGAAACTGTGTAGGTTATTTTCAATCTGCTTCTTTAGAATGCTTCTACCATTTACATGTCATTATTTTTTCCCCTCATTAATGATAGATGTAATACTGTAGGTTTATTTTATGATAGGAATCATGATATAGTATTAGTCTAAATATCATTTGTCTATTTTTGGAGGGCTTAAGTGCAACTTATATTTCTATAAATAGGTATTGATAGCTAATAGGGAGAGGAGGGTATGTTTTAGGTTTAAGATGGCATTGCCATGGCTCCTGCGTATGCGGTGAGAGAGGGCTCGGCCCTGGAATTATCTTGTAATCTTTCTTTACGTTTATAATAAAATAACCGTTCTTTCTTTTTATCCCTGCATCTTCTCAAAATTCAAATCTATAATCTATCAAACCCTATCATTGGTCCGACCCTGCCCTAGACCTGCCCTAGACCTGCTGTTTGTTAAACACCATGGAAACTCGTTCTATTGCTCGTATCGATGCACATGAGCTTCTAATCAAACAATTACAGACCGTTGTCACCGAAATCAAATCCGCCTTGAAGTTAATGGAAGAGGAACGGGCTGAATCGGTGGAGTTTCGAAAGGTGTTTCTCGACTGGATGAAGCAACAGGATACGAGACTCGATGATGGTTCGTCTCTATCACTTCTTCCGGATCCATCTTCAGATCCGAAAATTGACCTACCGGTGAATTGCTCTCCGGTTCTTTTCCTAATTCGCCATCTCTGCTGGCTCAATTGGAGGCAATAACCTATCGTTCCGAAGCTAATTCGTTTGGCGTTGGTGATAATCTGCCCATATCTGACAAAAAATCAATTGACCAGGCCAAATCGGGGCTAGGTGATAATTGGGTCACATCTCTGGATGTTTCGTCGGGATTGGGTTTTCTAGCAAGGTGCTATCTGGATCTGAATCTACATCTGATCCTATTACTCCAATTTTTGGTAACACCAATACTGAAAATCCGTTCAACACTCCACATTCTGATGTGTTTGGCGCTGTTAATATGCGATCGATCAGTTCTTATTCTGGATCTTCGTCACATGTGGCTCAGGTAATTGTCGTCCTACCCAGATCTGCCAAAAATTCAATCGACCAAGCCATATTGGGGCTGGTAGGTGATAATTGGACCGTATGTCAGTGGGCTTTGGACCCCAGTGAAGAGCAGGAAGTTATTTTGGGCCAGGACTCTCCAGATTTAGGCCAGTTAGCCAGATTGGGCTTCAATATGGCTGGAAAATCACTACTGGAGGGGAAGACCGGATCTAGGGATGCCGCTCAGATCCCAGTTACTTTAATTGTGTTTCCCTCTATTGATTCGGGGCTGCAATTGAATTCAATTTCACAGGAGGGCGTGACCATCCAATCTGCTGGTCGACTCGGTGGTTCCAAGGATTTCTTAATCCGTATATTTCTATTTCAGCAACCTCCACCGCTGGAAACACAACTTTCGATGGTCACGGTGGTGTCTACGTTCAAAATTGGCGATAAACGCCTTGGTTGGAAAGGAAGTACAACACCTTTACTCATTTGTTTGAATGTCACTCTTCACAATCCTTTTACATTCATATATGTTGGCTTCTTTCCTTCGCTTCAACAAGGAGATTTCAATAGGTATTTTTTCGGGCTATTCATCAAGGAAAATTCTCAGCTTTGGGTTACTCATGTTGAACAGGTTCTGTCTTTTGGCACACTTACCGCTATTGGAACTTTCTTTACTACAGAACCACTGTGTATTCATTGGTAGTACAAGACTTCAAATCTTTTTATTGCGTTAATTGTTGGATCCTATCATTTGTGGATGGTACATGGGCAGGGTCGACCACCTGATAACGCTATCGGGGTAGGCTCTGCTTGGTTATCAAGTCAGCTGTTCGTTCCCAGTCTTGAGGACAAGACTGTTTTGAAGGGGGGGGGGGGGAGGGGGTAATGATAGGAATCATGATCTAGTATTAGTCTAAATATCATTTGTCTATTTTTGGAGGGGTTAAGTGCAACTTATATTTCTATAAATAGGTATTGATAGCTAATAGGGAGAGGAGGGTATGTTTTAGGTTTAAGATGACATTGCCATGACTCCTGCGTATGCGGTGAGAGAGGGCTCGGCCCTGGAATTATCTTGTAATCTTTCTTTACGTTTATAATAAAATAACCGTTCTTCCTTTTTATCCCTGCATCTTCTCTAAATTCAAATCTATAATCTATCTAACCCTATCATTTTAGCAACAAGATTATTTGTGCTAATTTCAGTTGGAGAAGTCACATGGCTAACTGATGATTGTCCGGTTAATAAACCGAGAGCAGGTTGTGACGTTAATGAAGACACTGTCATTTCTTCTGCTGTTTATGCTTATTAGATTATTTATTCTTTTTCAGCAAGAATTATGTGTGGGTTTAGAAAAGGAGACCAATCAGCTACCAAATTTGGGTGTGGGATCCCTGGTCTTAGTCGTAGTCAGTTTATACAAAAAGTAATTAGTTCTCACCGTATATCTTTTGGATAGTGTTTTGTAACATGGAATTTAGTGTTGAAATCTTACTGCCAAGATTTCAATTTATTTGCAGAATAGGATTAAGCAAGCTATTCAATTACGAAATCAAGGATGAAGCTTACCATCAGGTCCTGTTGTATGTATATGTCATCATGGAAAATTATTCAATCAATTGATTATTACTTATTAGCCAACTTTATTTGGTCTTAAAAAATTTGATGTTTCTAAATAATCCAAAGCGTTTTCAGGTAAGGCAGATCTTTACGGTGATAACAGTACAAACCTGTTACTGGTCATAATGTCATATTGCTTATGGGAGGGTAATTTTGTAACATATTAGACTTCAGGTTGTATTTGACATATCAGATTGTAAATGGGACAAACTGCATATGGTAACGAGTCACAAATTACAAGTCCAAGTTATCCTTTTTCGGTAACAGGTGAAATCTAGACTTGGATTTTGACGTCGGTAACTTGCCGAATGCATTTTATAGTTGATAAATAATAAATAAGGTTGGCTTTTTGTTGTAGAATGATGCTAGATTGTAGACCATGGCTTGGTAAATGGTATTGGAGCTTACTATGTTAGCAAGATTTTGAACTGGAGGAACACCATTACAAAATTACAAGATAGCTCATTACGAGTTTGAAGATGAAGCAAGATTGATGCAACAATGCCTAATCAAATAGGCCTTAATCAAAGAATTCAAATCTTTATGTTGCATACTTTGTTATTCATATTATAAAACCATTTGTCAAATTTATTTTTAATAAACATTAGAAGTAACTTTTTTAGGTATTTAAGAAAGATACGTCTTTAAAACATGGCACCAACTTGGGTATTTTCATAAATTCTAGACTTCTTATTATTTATAGTATATATTTGAGTATATTTATATTTATGTTCTTATCTTTATCCTTTTTGAATGTTTCAATTAATTTATTTTATTAACTTAAATATTGACGAATCCCGTGTAATAAACGGGTTCTAAAACTAGTTATTTTATATACTAATTAACAAACATATATTACGACCCTCCGAACAATATTTTTTGTTTCCGTCACTGCGCTAGCCATATCAAGTCCTTCCATAAATATATTGTATACAATCAGCCAAGGAATTACATACGTTACCAACTATATCAGAAGGTTGTTGATTACCAGTACTTAATCGCATTAATAGAAATCATGAGCAGTCACAGGGTTGGTCATATCTTGTTCTTAAGGTATAAACAATTGAATTACACAACTGTGTACTTTTTTTTTTAAATTGAATTAAAGCCCCAAGATATAATGCACAAAAGTAGAGATGACAATTTCAGTTATGTACCTGCGAATGGGTCAATTTGGATTTTGTTTTAGAACTTGAATAAAGAAGAAATTGATTTAGGTAAGTATGAAGAAACTGAATTAGGGTTATACGGCGGCTAGAGTGGTGGCGACTATACGCCTAGATAGCAGACAGCCGGTCGGTTCTTATGGTTGAGTTCAAACTTATCTAGCGATTTAGGTAAGTATGAAGTCCTGATTAGCTCCATTCTTCTGTTTAATTTGTCATTTCCATTCAGATCTGTATCAGGTTGAGTGACTGTGAAGTTGTACATTAACAATTTCTCCGGCGAACATCGGTTGACGACTACGAAACCTCCGACGACTGTGAACATGGATTCAGTGGCAGATGAGGCGGTGAAGCTGTTATCCTCGGTACAGTTCATTCGTTTCATATGTTGTTTATATTATAGGTTTAACAATTTCATATTATTGTGATTTTAAGGTTGGGATTCTTGGTGGTTCGGGCTTGTTTCAGGTTCAAAATCCTAATTTCCCCATTTTCCCCAATTTGCGGGTCGAGCATCCACGTGAACAAACATAGTATGCTTCCTCTTCTACTCTAGCGTTTTGATTAAGTTTGTGTGAGTTGTTTTAAAGTTAGATTTTATGATAATAGGTAGAGTGCAAAATGTATAATTTTTATCAAGTTGTGTTAATTAGTCCAAAATATTTGAATAATCTTTAACGGTTTTAAATATAAGCAAATGTTTTATTGTTACTTACGCTTAATTCTGGGCTCTTTTTAACTTTAATATCAGGGTATTAATGAGACTCGCTCTCAAACATTCATGTGGTTTCTCACACAGGGGTCTAAACGAGCCAACCCGATAAAAGCTTGAGTTCAGCAGAACTTAAACGGGCCTGAACTAAATAAGCTTGTTTAATGTGAGCATGGGCACCATAGAGCTGAGCTCGCCAGCCTAAACGAAACGCTTGTTTTTTAAATAATCTATAATGTGCTATATCTATAAAACTATAATTATAAATAATAAAATAAGCAGAGCTCAAGTTTAAGCAAATTTATACAAATAATAAATGAGCAGAGCTCAATTTTAAGAAAATTTATCGCGAGCCTAGCTCGACTCGCTTAGACCCCCTACGGTCACAGTTATAATACATGAATATTTATTACAATATATGAAATGTTTATAAAAAAGCATACATTTTGATCTAGAAGTTAAACCATAACTGGTGTAGCGTTGTACACAACTGTAGCTTGTAATTGTTACAATTAATGATTTTATTTTCGAACACTATGTTGTATTGGAATGATCCAACAATCTAATGTGTCATCACTCCTCATATTTCTTTAAGGACAGCAAAGCATTTAGCATATTAATGTGGGAAACATATTCTTGTCATCCTTTCCGATACATTGACCGGCAGCTCCACAACAGGCAGGTTCGTTTAAAGAACACTTTGTTGTGTTTCGGTTGAGTTATCTATAAAGTATAAATTGTAGTTATGAAGTGGATGACAACAGTTATAGCATGACTTTATTATTGTTATTATTATTTATTATTATTTATTATTATTGTGTTTTTGTGAAGTTCGCAACTGAGGTACGGTATGTTGCGTAAACCGGTTCGTTAGTATGCTGAATTTTGTGGTCAAACAATTAGTTTTGAATTTTTAGTCAAAACTTGACCAGGAAAGGTCAACGGTATCTACTAGAGTCTAAAATTAACAATTAACATGTTATTTATTTTGTTTGTTAACAAGGAAATAATGTCTTTTAAAATTGTATACACTATTGAAGCTAAAGATGTTGCAAATCCTTTTTAATGTCTTAAAACCTTAGGAAAAAAAGAAGACACTGCTATACTTGTAATTGTAATTTTCTTTTTGCCAGCTTTACTCTTCAAATATTGTCCGCAACAAATTATAACTTCAACGAGTCGTGTTGATTTGAGTCATGTTTTATTTCAAATGGGTAAAAAAATGGCTCATTTTGGACATATTTGCTTATTGACGAGTTGATTTGGGTGATGTTTTAACTTTAAAGGTTCAAATAACAAATAGCTTATCTTTTGACCTATTAGTTTACTTAATGATTCGACTTAGGTCGGGTTTGTTTATTTATTTATTGTTTTTATTTTGTAGTCATAAATGTGCCAAACTAAAAATAGCTCATATTTTTAACCATTTCCTTATTTAATGAGTCAACCACTTCTGGACTTGAATTGGGTGATACTACTATTGTGAAATCCCGAACAAGATATCGGTTAAAATTTAACTATTTGGCATATTTTTATGACAAGGGTAAAATGGTCAATACGAGTTACAGCAAAATTTGACTATATGGCACATCTTTTTTAGTCCACCCGTTTCGACTTGTACTTATTTTGTTCCAAACATGTTCTGAGCCAAACAAATCGACCTTTTTTTTATTGGCCTGTTGACCCAAACAAATTGTTTTTTTTAATGGCCCGTTCTGACCTGAACAAAATAAATCCTTAATAAAGTGTGGCCTGTTTTGACCCGAGCCGTCTTGACTGAACAAATACTGACCCATAACTAGAATTGTGTGATTTGAGCCTCAGTTTTTATCACAATATGACAGAAATTGCTCAACTGTTGTTGATCGAGGGCGGTCAAGGTTTGGCGAGGGTGGTTCAAGCCGCCCTCTATATTGGTGAAGCCATTGAGCATGAGGTTAGTTAGTTTTTTTTTTTTTTCATATTCTATATTAATTTGATATATATATATATATATATATATATATATATATATATATATATATATAGTTTTTAAATAAGTTTTGCTTATTTGTTGATTTTATAAAGATCAAGGAACTTGCTTAAAAGACCAGATCCGATAATAATACAAAATCAAACCATTAATTTTTGTTTGGGTTGGGTAATGCCCGGTTTGGTTTGGTATTGTTTTTTTGTTTGTGTGTGGTTTATCAGTTATTTAATTAATTTGCAAACAATGAGATTCATGCCCAAATAAATTATCTTAGGCTATTTTCTTGGGGACCAAAGCTTCCAATACGAAATGGTAAATCCGGAACCGACCCAAGCACAAACTGAAAAACAAAATTGAAGACGAGCCTGTTGCACATATGTTAGGCCAGGTACTTACTATTCCTTTTTGTTGTGTCTACATGTCGGTTTGGGGCTAAATCCAAAAACTCGGTATACGAGTAACCGAAAACTGTTTGCTTGTCTTTTGGTTTTGGTTTTGGTTTTGGTTTGGCCTCTGTTTTATCATTTGGGACGAAAAAAAAGTTGGCTGCTACAAATAATGAAATTAGTTAATAATTAATTAATTAATTATTATACATATGGGCCAAGTAGAACGGAAAATTGAATATCTGTTTTTGAAAACAGTTTAATTTTGGTTTTTTTGGTTTTCAATTCGAGTTCGGTTTTTACGGTTTCATCAAGTTTTTGGGTTGAAAAGAAGTTGGCTAAAAATAATGAATCTGGGCCTAAATCTTTCTGTTAGTTGATGATAAATTGATTATTATATATTTGGTTACATTATTTTATTTAATTCTTATGTTACATAAGTTTTGGACTCTAATATAAAAATTTCCAACTTCAGTTTGTTTTTTTCATGGTGTGGAATTGGAGGATGTCTTTCCTATAAAAAGGTAGATGTGAAGTGTGAAAATGCAAGCGGGTATGAAGCCAAAGCAAGTTATTTTCAAATCAGCAGCTTCAAATATTCATGAATAGAATGGAAAGTGTTATTAAGTTGTAATACAAATGAGAGGGGCAGTGTTGACTTTGTTAACTGTTTGACTTGTTTTTATTAATCAGTTTATAATAAACTGCATATCGTTTAGATAAATTCAATAAACATATGCTTTGAAATTTGGTATTAAAAATCCTAATATGTTGGATGTTTTTTGCACTTCATTTACCGAATGGTTGAAATTTTCTAATGTGTACCTTAGATTGTTTGATACACAGAAAACAAACATAAGATATGGAGGCGATAAAATAAAAAATTAACAAAACTATTATACACAATGTCACAAGTGATATGATAAATAGACGAATTTGAGTAACACGTTGTAAATTGTCACCGTCTTCGCATCGCGCGGATTTTCCACTAGTATAGCTTAAGAGCTATTCAGGATCCGAGTTCAAGCTTCAAAAAAAAAAGCTCGAATCAAACTTAACACGAGCTAAACAGAGTCATTGACACATCTAATTTAACCCAACAGTTTATTAGACTTGTTTTTATATTTTCTAATAATAATATAAGAAAAGAATTTAATATACAATATATCAGTAAATAGGTAAAGCGAAGTAAACAATAACGTGATAGTTTCTATATTAGTTCAGTTTTGATCAGATGGATCATAGAAGCACTGGCGTATAAGCTATGTACCAATTTCATAAAAGAATTTTTAGAGTGCCACACCCACCATGGGAAAATTACGCATAAAACAAAGTAATTTACTCATTTGTGTAATTATGCACAACTTTATTCAAAAGCATGCTTAAAACAAGGGTTGCAAACTAAATTTCCTTATGGCAGCTACTTTTACAAGCAGAAATTGTACCAGGTGCTGATTTATTATCGACCAACGTCAAACTTCCTACCCTTTCCAAAACAATAGTGTTGCTGAATGCACCATGATTTCAGAACTAAATCAAAAACCATACAAACATTTAATGGCTAAATTATCAAAACTTCATTGCAATATTACATAACATAACAAATTGGGGAGATAAAAACCTCTACGGTGGTGTCTTTAAGCCTACAAAAACACCAATCAAGACAATGGATGCATCAAATAGTCAACAATATCAGTTTATTAGTGAAGAGGTAGGTCCCAGCAGAGCCCAGTTGGACCCGCAAGACTCACCTTGAAGAGGGACGTCTGCGCAGAAACCAACTGGATCCGCAGGACCCACCATGCTCAGAGACGTGACGTCCTTACGCGCAGTACGCAAGCTGTTCCCGCAGGAAATGCCTCCCAATGGTGGACTCTGCCTGTTCCCGCAGCTGCGGATACAAGCCATCAGGGAAGGCCACCCGCGCAGCAAGGCTACACGCACAAGGCACTTAGCTCTCAATCATTCAGTGTCACCTGAAGGAATGAGCAAAGCCGGGAACAATCCCGCACAAAGGCGGGAGGGGGAATACTCCCGCCCAACTAAGCCAGTCCGTACGATACGGGAAGATCTTCTGTACTGTACCTGACGAGGTATGGGCAAAAGATCTGACTAAAGATACGACAGCTTATTGACAACAGTATGGCGAGCAGCATGCTCCTGTACTGTATGTCACTATTAGCCGCTGCCTACTCACCAACTCCTGTCATACCACGTGCATAGCCGGCAGTTGGTGGAAAAGGAATAGTACACAGCAGGCCTGGTCACTGTCAGCCGCTGCCTACCCACCAACTACCAGCAGGGCACGTGCGTAGGCCACAGTTGGTGGAACAGGAATACTATTCAGCCGGCCACACCTCCTTGGAAACCTACCTTCGGCTATGAATACCCCAAATGGTATGATCATCTCATCTTATCATATTATCATCATATTATACCTGATATCTGCTCTAGCAATCTCTTAATATACATTTATATTTAAAGAGCAATCTAGTCTGATTCTCACGCCGGAGGGTGGTCACAAGGAGGAACCCCCCCCTTCTCAGTGACAAGCTCACGGTCTGTTTTGCAGGTTATCAGAAGAACCATCTTTGCCGGGTCTAACCCCTCGTGGGAAACATCTATCTAACCCCCAGGTTACCCGTAATCTGCCCGGGGTCCGGTTAGTGTTTCTTCATTGGCGCCATCCGTGCATAAAAGCTAGAACTTCATTTTTCTCCAGTTTTTTCAAACTTCTGGAAAGATGGTTAAAGAAACTCCGGTAACCACAACCCCAGCTACTGGGGGGAATACCGGCTACACAGTTTTTACAAACACTACCCCGGTTACCCAAGCCGGGGCAAGTGAAGTAAATTTTACGAACACTACCCCAGTAACCCAAGCTGGGGCAAGTGCAGTAAATAATCGCTCACTGGGAATCACCGATACCCAGTTAAAGAAACGAACAAGACTCCCCCGCCAAACACTCGATGAAGTTAAGGCATGGGCGGAGGCACGTCAGAAGGAATTCCAAGCTGAGTTGGACGAACGCTTGCGTTCCGTCCAACAGGCTGACGAATTCGAAGAATACTTTGACGATGACTCGGAGGAATCCGACACCGACGCGAACCCTCGCCATAGGGCAAAAGGGAAGCGTAAGGAAACGGACTCCCAACCGAGAAGGCATTTTGGAGAAGCCTTCAAACCAAAAAACACAGGTGGAAGTCCACGTGACTTCTCCAAAACATTCAGACCAAACGTTGCAAATGCGGGAACGTCCAAATTTGCAAGGGACATTGCGGAAGCAATTGCCCCAAAAAGTGCCAAACAAATGTCCAGCATAGGCACATATGATGGTATATCTGACCCAGATGATCATTTGAACAGATTCATAGCGGGGGCAACCGTCAGTAGTTGGACGGAACCTACGTGGTGTTACATGTTCCAAATGACGCTTGTTGGGGCTGCTAGAGCGTGGTTCGATCGTCTACCGGTTAACCACATCTACGACTGGGCAGACTTCCAACAGAAGTTTAGCCAACACTTCAGCCAGCAAAGAAAGTATACCGAGGAGCAATGGACAATCCTCAAATGCATTCGAGAGGAAGATGAATCTTTGCTAGACTTCATCACTCGCTTCAACTCGAAGAAGCTAAGTCTGGGTAACATTAGCGAAGATCTTGTTCGCGCTGCTTTTATTCAGGGCGCGAACGACCCAGAGCTCATCCGCACCTTAACGGGTAAAGATGGCATGCCATCCACATGGGATGCCATCATGACAGCAGCTAAACGCTTTGCGGAAACGGAGAAGCAACTGGGTAGAGATCTCCCACAGAGCACAAACCTCTACACCCAGAAAACAAGAGAAGACAACGTCCTTACCGCCCGATTAAACAAAAAGCGGAAGCTAGGCATTTGGCAGTCAAGGGTAAACTTTGACACCTCATCCGGCTTGCAACATCGGTTAGGCGGAAGGGGTAACGTACAGTCGAACCAGAACTCCAGATGGACGCCGCTCACCAAAAGCGTCACCGAGATATTCGCCACTGAGGAGCTCCCATGGCCAAAGCCTCCAATAATCCGACATCGTCCCAATGCTGATCGGAGCAAATACTGTGACTTTCACAGGACAAAAGGCCACAACACTGAAGAATGCACAGACGTAAAGGATATGGTCGAAGCATTTGTCAGAGATGGGACGCTCGCGCACCTCGTGGCGCAATGAACGATGAGCAGGCTGATGTGTGTAGAACCCCAGCTGGGGAAAACACAAAAATTCCAGCTTCAATGTGGAGACTACATGCTGCGTAAAGAACGAGATCCCGAACCAGGTGCGTATCGGCTCGATGGCACTCCCATCTCAACAACATGGAAGGGAGCTCAATTACACAGTTTGCATGTAGATCAATTCCAAATTTGTAAAGAAAAGGCCAAGAGCCACTTCTAATGGAAATGATTCTCCTTAGAACATCGACGCAGATGATTTTACATTTATACTTAATGAACTATCAACACTGATGCCGGTTTTCACCGCATAATTACGTGGAGAGTCGTTTCATTGGGAAGGCGGCAAAACCCGCATAAACCCAAAAAACGGCAAACCTTCACGCAGGTCAGTTGAAGGGGAAAAGTTCAGTCCACTAAATGAAAGTGCCGGTCTATCCGCATGAATCATGAGAGGAAACTGAACACTAACCCATTAACAACCGCGCGTCGAACGGTCAATTTATTCAACACGGATATGCCGGTTTTCACCGCATAATTACGTGGAAAGTCGTTGCGTGGGGAAGGCGGCAAAACCCGCATAAACCCAAAAAACAGCAAACCTTCACGCATGTCAGTTGAAGGGGAAAAGTTCAGTCATCCCACTAAATGAAAGTGCCGGTCTATCCGCATGAATCATGAGAGGAAACTGAACACTAACCCATTAACAACCGCGCGTCGAACGGTCAATTTATTCAACACGGATATGCCGGTTTTCACCGCATAATTACGTGGGAGAGTCGTTTCATGGGGAAGGCGGCAAAACCCGCATAAACCCAAAAAATGGCAAACCTTCACGCAGGTCAGTTGAAGGGGAAAAGTTCAGTCATCCCACTAAATGAAAGTGCCGGTCTATCCGCATGAATCATGATAGAGGAAACTGAACACTAACCTATTGGCAACCGCGCGTCGAAAGGAAAACTTATTCAAAACAAAATTTCTAACAAAAGGATGAGGAAAACCTACACGCAGGTCAGATGTACGTAAAGTTTAGCCATCCTACTAAGTGCAAGTGACGGTCCTACCCGCACAATCACGAAAGAGGAAGCAAAACTTCAACCTATTATCTACCACGTTCAAAGGTTAACTTATCCTAAACACTTAGAAATTTCAAAAAAGATGAGGAAAACCTCCACGCAGGTCAGATGGTAAAGTTTAGCCATCCTACTAAGTGCAAGTGACGGTCCTACCCGCACAATCACGAAAGAGGAAGCAAAACTTCAACCTATTATCTACCACGTTCAAAGGTTAACTTATTCTAAACACTTGGAAAGTTGCTAATTTAAACTAAAGTATGCAAATCATATAACGTTTATAAAGCAAGGAATCCAAAGAAAGTAGCGGTCTTACCCGCACAAAGATTTATATTTCACAATGATTCATTACAAGAATGGCCGGGTAACTACCCGCCTACAAGAAAATAAATCTATACAAGCTAAATCTATCCTAGCAGTGGGAAGGGATCTTCAGGATCAGGCTTCAGGGCCACTTCCACTTGGACCAGCACCATCAGTAGAGCGTGGCAGTTCAAGGAAAGCTTTAAGGATAGCTAGCCCATCATCAGCAGCAGCAACTTGGTTCACCTTCTCCACCACCGGATGCGGGAAGGCGGCATACTGATTCACTGCTTGGTCGTATACAGCTTCAGTATCTACATTATACAAAGGGAAGTTGGAAGGCGGGATGCCTTTCTCAACGAACCCTAGACCAAGCAGGAAGCCGACCTTTTCCCCATCCTCGTGAGAAGCGTTGAGGGCTGCGCTCATAGCATCGTCATAAGACGTCTCAGCAAAGACCCGATGCACAACCTACAAGAAAAAATACAAGTATCAGAACCTTTTCTATTTACAAAGAAAAGCGTAAAGACATGAAAAGCTTACCTGAGACAAGGCTTCTCGAATAAGCCATTCCTTGGCAACCAGAGCTTCTTGGAGGGCGACTTGAGCTTGGGTATAGGCGCGTTCGGCTTCACTTTTATTAAGGTTGGCAAGCAACACTTCTTTAGCCGCAGCCTCTTCGACGCCCTTTAGCTTCCGCTCAGTATGGTCAAGCACCCCCCTCTGGTCCAAGATCTCCTGGAGCTTTTTGGCGTCTTCCATCGCCAAGGCATCATGAGCCTGCTGGAGAGCCTCTAATTTGGCTTTAAGCTCTTCATTCTCCACGCGTAGAGGCTCAGCAACAGCTTCAGCCTTGGTGGCCCTCTCGGTTGCGTTCCTTGCAGTTTCCTTAGCCAGCCGAAGCTGTTCATTAACAGCTTGGGCAGCCTTGGAACGGGCCTCGAGCCGGGCCTGAACTTCAACCTCGAGGGCCTTGAAGGCCTTCTCTTTTTCCGCAGCCACTGCGGTAAGCCTTTGGTTCTCCTCCCGGACAGCCCGCGCCTGAGCTACTTCTTTAATGCGAGCTGCTTTTAACTTGTCGTTTTCACGACAAAGCAGCTCGACGCGCGGCTGCATCCGGGCCAGGAGAACCCGAAGCTCATTGCTTAGCCTACCCTCCTGGTAGCTAGCCATGGCTTCCCCCAACGCACCACTGGGAGCAGCGTGACGAGCCCACTCCACGCACTCCACAGGGGTGCGAGGGGTTGTTCCTCGGCGAATGTTCCATCGTGGAACATACACTTCATTGGAATCCGACACTGCAAAAAACAAAAAGCAGTTAGGAAAAGATGATAAAAAAAATATATATATATATAAAATAGGCCAAAAGAACCCTACGCACCTGTAGGGTCAATAACAGGCCGATAGCCGCCAAACCCATCACCTGAACCCAACGGAAATCCATCCAAGAGGTCAGGCAGATGGGAAGGAGGCAGAGATTGGTGAGAAGCCCCATGCATACCTGAAGGATCGGCAGTCGTTGCCGATGATGGAGGCATGGTAGAAGCCGCCGCGGAATCCGCAGCAAAAGTAACCGCCGGCTCGGTGAAAGATGCGGTAAAAATAGCACTCACAGCCGGCGGTGACGTCATCACAGCTGGAACAGTCGGCTCAAAGGAGTGAGCAACTGAACCAGCGGAAGCAGGCGCAGGCGCCTGGGTCGTCGCCTCAGGTAGGCTGACCAAGCCTACCGTCATGGGCGGAGTACTCTGCGCTCCACCCTGGAATGCGTCAACATCCACGCCTGCACAAAGAAGAAAAGTGTTAATGATATTAGGCTATGAAGTTAAAGATAAAAGGAAGTTTGTACTTACGGGTTTTCTTGAGCCTAAATGTACGGACAGGCGGGGATGAACCCGATGGAGCCGGCCTCTTCACGCCGGTCACCATTGTCATCCGGGGCTCTCCGGAGGTGACAGTCACAGCCTCCGGAGTGGTGGTCTTATCACCACCGGGGTTCCCCGCCACCTCCTCGCTCTCGGCCTCTGAGTCAGACCGAGGCACTGGATCGGCAGTGGAGGCCACCTTCTCCTTCCCCTTCCCGCCGGCAGCCTTCTTCTTCCGCACCAACGGAGGACCATCTGCGGATTCCTCATCAGAACATACGATTAGAGGAATTCCAGCAGAGGTTTCAACATTGAGGGGTCGAGGGTCGAATAGCGCCTTACCTGGCCGTCTGGCGCTAAGGATCTCGTGGCCTAGCGGGTAGACCTCCACGAACCGATCCGCCGTTTGTTCTAGGATGGGCAACTCGTTCTCGTCTAGAGCGCGAGTACCCATCCGAGCGGGACCGTCAGCCTCCCGCGGGTACATGAGCGACTGCAAGTCGTTCCCCTCTGAAATAAACAGGAAAGAAGTTAGAAGAAATTCTAAATTAACAAAAAGAAACAGAGCATACCGTAAGAAACAGAGTTCGAACCGTATTCAAGGACAATTGGGATTTTATGCGCATCCGCATCCTTCCACACCCGGCTCATCCCCAGCATCACCATCCCGGACTCCGCAAACCGGTAAACCGGAGATTGGACTCGGGATATCTTCGCAAACCATTCCGCCTCCTGGTAGTTGGAGGCGTGAAGGCTGGGAAGTGCTTGCCCATTCTTGAATTTCATGGCAAGGGGGATGGCGCGAGCGGAGATGTAGAAGAACTCCCGCTTCCACGAGCGAAGACTGCGCTCGGTTGCGCAAATCTTCAAACCCTTAATCCGGGTTATCAGAGTATACCACCCCTGGATGCACCTCCAAGAGTAGAAGGTCATCAGGCGGTCAACATAGGGCTCAATGCCCAGAATCCGGCACACCCACTCGAAGTGGCGAACCTTGGCAATCGCCATCGGATGCACCTCGGTCAGGTGCACACCGTGCCTCTCAAGGACACGGTAAACAAACTTTGTCAATGGGAACCTAAGATTCCCATAAACAAAGGATGCAGCATATACCCCGATCTTGCCTCTGGGGGCATCGTACACCGTCTGATGGGGTTCAGGAAACTCAGGCTCGAGAGACTCGAGCATGAACTTCCTGACGACGTACTGGTACAGATCGACAGGCAAAGCACACTGGCACTCGCCAGCAGTACTCTTGTCATCGGCTGTAGATTCGAGATCACGAGACGACATCTTGCAAAAGAAAGAAGAAAACGATTTCAAGAGAATGCTCGACTGAAAGATGAGTATTCGCCGGAAATCGTTCTGAAGATGAAGAGAAGAGTGAAAGTGTGGATTACAAAGAACCCTCTCCCCCTTTATATACTAATCGCAATTAATGCGATGCATTTAATGCGGAAGAGAGAGAAATCGAAGGTACAATGAAACTATGACACGTGGCAAAAAGCAAGCTGGCAACAGCTGTTGACAGGACGCGTACCATTAATTTCGCGGCCACGCGCCCGAAAAATCGCGCCCACGCGCCTGAAAAAGCGTCTGGAATGACCATGTACTGTCACGTCACCATAACTTCCTGCACGTCCTGACACAGTCAGAAGAAACCGTCGCACGACGTTTCAGAGGTTTGGACTGTTCTTATCCTTTCACCAACTCTTCGAATTTCAAAAAAATTCAAAAAGATTCAAAAGTAAGCGGGAAAATACCCCTTACCTTGGCAACCAAGTAACCATAAGACGGGTGCGGGTACAGTGTAAAGGCAAAACCCTTCACATACCTAGCACCCGCAGGGAATTGAAGCCAAGAATAACTTGGCAACCAAGTAACCGTAAGACGGATGCGGGTACAGTGTTAAGGCAAAACCCTTCACATACCTAGCACCCGCAGGGAATTGAAGCCAAGAGTAACTTGGCAACCAAGTAACCGTAAGACGGATGCGGGTACAGTGTTAAGGCAAAACCCTTCACATACCTAGCACCCGCAGGGAATTGAAGCCAAGAATACCTCGGCAACCAAGTAACTATAAGACGGGTGCGGGTACAGTGTTAAGGCAAAACCCTTCACATACCTAACACCCGCAGGGAATGGACGCCAGGAATACCTTGGCAATAAAGTAACCGTAAGACGAGTGCGGGTACAGTGTTAAGGCAAAACCCTTCACATACCTAGCGCTCCGCAAGGAATTGAAACCAAGAAGGATCTCATGAGAAGAACATTGGACTGGGGGGACTTGAAGAGGTAGGTCCCAGCAGAGCCCAGTTGGACCCGCAAGACTCACCTTGAAGAGGGACGTCTGCGCAGAAACCAACTGGATCCGCAGGACCCACCATGCTCAGAGACGTGACGTCCTTACGCGCAGTACGCAAGCTGTTCCCGCAGGAAATGCCTCCCAATGGTGAAGCACTCTGCCTGTTCCCGCAGCTGCGGATACAAGCCATCAGGGAAGGCCACCCGCGCAGCAAGGCTACACGCACAAGGCACTTAGCTCTCAATCATTCAGTGTCACCTGAAGGAATGAGCAAAGCCGGGAACAATCCCGCACAAAGGCGGGAGGGGGAATACTCCCGCCCAACTAAGCCAGTCCGTACGATACGGGAAGATCTTCTGTACTGTACCTGACGGGGTATGGGCAAAAGATCTGACTAAAGATACGACAGCTTATTGACAACAGTATGGCGAGCAGCATGCTCCTGTACTGTATGTCACTATTAACCGCTGCCTACTCACCAACTCCTGTCATACCACGTGCATAGCCGGCAGTTGGTGGAAAAGGAATAGTACACAGCAGGCCTGGTCACTGTCAGCCGTTGCCTACCCACCAACTACCAGCAGGGCACGTGCGTAGGCCACAGTTGGTAGAACAGGAATACTATTCAGCCGGCCACACCTCCTTGGAAACCTACCTTCGGCTATAATTACCCCGAATGGTATGATCATCTCATCTTATCATATTATCATCATATTATACCTGATATCTGCTCTAGCAATCTCTTAATATACATTTATATTTAAAGAGCAATCTAGTCTGATTCTCACGCCGGAGGGTGGTCACAAGGAGGAACCCCCCCCCCTTCTCAGTGACAAGCTCACGGTCTGTTTTGCAGGTTATCAGAAGAACCATCTTTGCCGGGTCTAACCCCTCGTGGGAAACATCTATCTAACCCCCAGGTTACCCGTAATCTGCCCGGGGTCTGGTTAGTGTTTCTTCAATTAGTGATCCAACACTTATCTGCATAACAAGTTAACTTCTAACAATTACATATTAAAGATTAAGCTTTGTGCCTTTGTGGTAGTACGATTTCAGTTTCCCCAGATGTATCAAGAGAATCAATCAGTTAGCATATATTTGCAAATGATGACACCAAACTTATAAGTCTTATCATTTGTAGAAGAAAATAGCTAGATTCTAGGAGACTCACATCCTTAGCAGCAAGCATATCAGCTCGTTCCAACAAATGACACACCTACAGTTCAATGTTCATATGAAATAATACACAAAATTTGAATTTGGGTATTCTCAAATCACAACAATCGTAAACCATAAAACAAAATTAAAATAAAAAAATCCTTTAAATTTTTATCTACAGACCACACTTTTTGAAAAACATGAGTCAACTATATTATTGTTATTATTTTTATTATACATAAAAATGAAATGACAAAATTCAAATCTTGATTTATTATGTAACATCCTAAAATTTTTATTATAAATAAAAGAATTTATGTTCGTTTGTCGTGTGTTAATATTTAATTAAGAATTAAATATAATAAGGGGTATGAACTTGGATAATTAAAAATGGAATAAAGGATGGGATGAGTTTTAGGTCCATGGGCCTTAGAGAATATAAATACTTCATTAAACTTCCCTAATACCCTAAATCCTAATTTCCATCTTTCCATAATTATCTACACACTCAAAACACACACACAAACCCCTCCCTAAGGCTGTAAGAAGAAGGAGAGGATCCAATATCAAAACCTAGTCTAAATTTTGATAAATCTTAACCCTACAATCAAGATACAAGATTGTAGTTCATAACCAAGCAAAATCGTAGCTTTAGAAAGAGTAAAGGTATGTTCTTGATCTTTAAAGTTTATGTTTTTATGAACGGTTAGCCATGAAACTTAAACATAGAGTAGATCGGGTATAAACGAACCATAAAGTAGCAAACTTGATGTTAAAATGGACTTAACGAACCTTTGGTCATGAACGGCTCGTTTAAGAAACCCCATATCTAGTCTTAAACATCTTTAGCCATAAAGATCCAAGCTTTATGGTCACTCGGGTCAAGTTTTAGCCGAAAACGGTTAAGGAAAATATGTAAGGGTTGATATCGAGCCATAATAAGGTGTTAGGGTTAAAACGAGTAAAAATAATGATATTAAAGGACCAACCCGTGGCCAAGTTATTCAGCTCGTTCGCTTACTTTATTGTATTCGATTACTTTGTATGGTTCACTTACAATGGATAAATCGATCACTTTGAATAAGATCGCTTACAATGCTAAGTCGATTACTTTGTATGGTTCGCTTACAATGGATAAATCGATCACTTTGTATGAGATCGCTTATAATGCTAAATCGATTACAATGGGATTTCGATTACAATAAAGGACTCGATTACTTTTACTTAAATATGACTCGATTACTTTTACTTACATATGACTCGATTACTTTTAAAGGACTCGACTACTATTTCCAAACTCGCTTACAAATAAAGTCGATTACTTTTGGAACTCGTGTACAATCAAGTCGATTACTTTTGATTCGCTTACTTTGCACCATTCGCTTACTTTATGAACTCGATTACAATGTGATCATTAGCTTACTTTGTGATCATTAGCTTACAATGTTATCATTAGCTTACTTTGTGATCATTAGCTTACAATGTGATCATTAGCTAGCTTACTTTGTGATCATTAGCTAGCTTACTTTGTGATCATTAGCTTACAATGTGATCATTAGCTTACTTTGTGATCATTAGCTTACAATGTGATCATTAGCTTACTTTGGGATCATTATCTTACAATGTGATCATTAGAATACAATGTATTCAAATACACTAGGATATAAGGTATGCAAATTTTTTTAGAAAATTGTAATCTAAAACAAGGTCATTAGATTAGACCAGACTTAGCCATTTTGGCTGAAATACAATTAGGACAAGTATTGATAAGTGTAACTTATATACAGTTAGCATAGCTCAATTAAAGAAAGGGATAACGATTAACGGAGAGCGAAACAGAATCCAGGTGAGTTTCTAGCCCCATTTCCTTGTTATGTTTTCGGGGCTGTGTGCATACTTGATGTGATAGTTAATACACTTACCTTAAATGGTAAGTGTATGCCATGTATGATTTGTATGTTATTTATGTATATCTTAAATGTGAATGAAAGCTTGTCGGGACGTGAGCTGTCACACGCCAACCTATGGCGGAAATGCCGGGGCGGACTGATTGCTCACAGCTTTTCAAAGGTTACTATCATGCACAATATAAATTTCAATATCTATTTAATAATTTCAAATAATTCAAGTACAAAAATACAACTATTAAACAAACAACAATTATAAATTAAATTCTTGATCGCATCATATTGTAACTTAAATTCTTCACTAAGTCTTCACCAACATGCATTAAATTTCTACGATAACCTGCATATGAGTTTAAAATAGAATTTTGTCAACAACACATGTTGAGTGAGCAACACACCAGTTTAGTTGTACATATAGTATATATAATAAAATACGTAGCTGCAACAAGTCATATGAGAATAACAAATTAACCAAATGAGCAAGTATAACTGAGATGTCGAGAAGCACAAAGGCTATAACGACTGGCGTATGATCATACTATTCTGAGATTATGTTGGACCTCTCCGAATGCGGTTCACGTAAAGCATGTAAGCACATAAACAAGTAAGGTATAAGTTGTTAACACATAAGACAATAGTTGCAGTTTTGAGTATATGTATATATGAGAAATATAAGTTTTACGCATATGTCCCCAAAACAGTATGAAAACAAGTAAAAAGAGGGGAATGTGGTACTCACCTCAATAGACGAACAAAAGTGAAAAGAGAAATATTACGGACGATGATTTGCGGAAATCACGCGTTGACGATAAGGCCTATAAAGAAGGATAGAATATGAATACGCTAAGTTAATGAACTAGATCAATCAAAAAAAAGCTTGATAATTATAATTATTATTTAGTTACTATTATACCCCTTTTTAATCATAATTAATATAATTATATCTAAAGGTATTATATGAAAAATTATTGGTTTGTTAAATTACAAATAAAGTATATTATAATTATAATACATTATTATATAAAAATATTGTAGAAATAAAACCCATTGTTAAAATATTATCCATTTAAAAGTATACTATAATATATAATATATAAAAATATTATATGAATTAAATACATATTTAAGAATTATAAGTTAGTTAAAGTATATATATTAAACTAAAAATATTAGTTTACGTGATATTATATATACATATATATACATATATGCTTATACATACGTACATACTCGGGCGAATGATACGAGAAAATACAAGTCCTAAAGTCGGTTTTTAAGGAAATAATTTATTCAATAATTATTATTACTATTATAGTTAATAAATGATTTTAAAAAGAAGAATATCAAAAATAACTAAAATATCGGGGTGGCAGGGGGTCGAACCCGCGACCTGCCATCCCTAAACCAGTGTATAATCCAGCTGGGCTAACCAGCTACATGCAAACTAAGATAAGAAGAATTTAAATTTAAAATGACGCAAGTTATACATGGTTTGATTATGAACCCTAACAAT
Source organism: Bidens hawaiensis (assembly GCF_021521415.1). Taxonomy (NCBI): domain Eukaryota; kingdom Viridiplantae; phylum Streptophyta; class Magnoliopsida; order Asterales; family Asteraceae; genus Bidens; species Bidens hawaiensis. The sequence continues at coordinate 68,641 of NW_027497394.1, read as the reverse complement.
TCAATCTGGTTAAATCAGTTATAGTTGATTAATTAACCCATAGGGCTTTTGTATAGCAATCGACGACGAGCTAGGGCATGTATTTAATTACCTCAAACTATGATGATACGATGATCAACCAAGCACGAACAGTCCGACGATGGAGGATGATGAACGGAGTATATGGAGGCTGTTATAATCCAATTGAGGTTGGGGAAATTGTTGGCGACGGCTAAAGGGTTGCGGCTGCAAGATTAATTGGATTACAAACATCGTTTATATGTATAATGAGTTAGGGTTAGGGTCGGCTACGAGGAGAAACGAACAACCAAACAACCAGCTATGATAATATAATTAGTTAGAGGGGTATTGTCGGCGAGTTTCTAAGGATCATATCCTGTAAATTAATTGAAATATAACAATCGATTTCGTGTTCAATGGGTAATTAGGGTTGGCGTTTTGGTTCAAAAAGGAAAATGGATCAAACCCTGATATAATTGGCATGTTTGAGTGTCGGTTGAGGCCGAATTTAGTATAATTACGAGATACATGAGATCAAATTCAATAAATAAACGAGAATTATTGCCCAAGTAATTGTTAATTGAATTCGGGTTCAAGAAAAGTAATATGGGTCGGATTTGGTAAACGGGTATCCATATTAATAATATGGATTATACAAAGTTCCCCCTTTTAGTCCTTGATGTTTGAAGATGGGTATAAAGAAAGATAGAGTTCATAGTTTAGGTTAAAACTATCAAAACATAAAAGTTATAAGTAAATAAATAACAATATATTAATAAATTTAAACTCGATAAGAGCAATGTATTTATTTAATAAAATAACCCGAACATCGAACCGAGTCGGGTAAAAATATAAATCTGATAAACCCGAGTTGTTACATGAACGATCTTCGGATATTGCATGTGCTGATAAGGGAGGTATGTATAAGATAGTTGAATGTGTATGATAGATATATGTACAACATATGAGTATGAATAATGATTAAAGAAAGTATATTTATGTTACGAGTATGAAAAGACAGTATGTACGAAGATGAAGAAGTAAGGGATCAGATGTAAGGCCCCGAACCTGGTAGCCATACTTTAGCATCGGATTTACTAATAAACACAGTTCTTACAATCAGAGTTAATTAAAACTTTCGCGGAAACGTTAACTTAAATCATTCGTTACAAACATTAAATCTTTTCTTTGATACCATAACACAAAACATTATATTTAAAACATCATTTCTTCCATCTTCAAATGCCAGACATTTAATCCATGCCATGTGCCATCCTCATGTTAGCTCTTTAGTCTGATCACCTGCGTGCATACTAAAAGTCAGCTACGCTGAATGAGTTCTAGTTAATCAAGCAACTTGTAATACCACCACTATAGGAATTTATATATGTGTCCGAAGGCACATAGTCCACTGTCTAACCTGTTACTGCTTAACCACTTAATTACCCCTACATCTTAGCCACTTAATAACGAAGGCACGCATAGACTTACTCTATCACGCACTTACGTTATGCCACTTTATGCCACTTTAATAACGAATCACGTTATGCCACTTTATGCCACTTCAATAACGAAGGCACACATAGGCTTGACTTACCACGTACTCACATTATGCCACTAACACTCTTACTAGACCCCTATCCACTTCTATCTCACTCTACTTCTACTTGTCTATATCCCACTTCCTATCGATACATTATTTGCATAATAAGCAAGTCACATAATAGAAATTATACACCCTAATAACCACTTGACAATCACTATCCTTGGCGATATGTGCAATATCCTAAGATCGTTCACACACCGACAAGCATTATATAATAGCTACCTTGTATATCATCTATAACATGCACTTACCACTTAAGGTAAGTGTATTCACACTTCACATCGAGTATGGACACAACCACGAAAACATAACAAGAAAATGAGGCTAGAAACTCACCTGAACACGGTTACGCTTGTCGTTAATAGTTATCCCTTCTTGAGCTGTGCGCGACTAACTATTTAATAAATGCAATATCAAATACCGCTCTAGCCTTTTTCGTTGCTACTTAATTAGTCTTACGCGTCTAAGCCGGTTTTACTTTATTGAATCATTACCCGGTTAGTAAATCGTTACTCGTTATCCTTTATAAGTATCTTCCATAAATTAATAAAGTCCAGGGGCTAATATGTAATTATCTCATTCTTTCTAAGTCCAGGGACTCTTCTGTCATTTCATTAAACTTCTAGTTCGTTACTTGGTTCTTTAACGAATTGATTTGTCATAACGAACTGGTCCTTGTAAAGAATTGAACCCTCTAACGAACTCGTCCATATAATGAATCAGTTCATGTAACGAACTGGACCTTCTAATTCGTTATCTCCTTTAACGAATGATCATCATGAATCGAGGTTAGTTTGTTATCTTTTTCCTTAACAAATTGGATACGAACTAAGGCTAGTTCGTTAAGCCTCCTTTAACGAATCATCAGACAAATTATCCCTAGTTCATTAACTCCCCGTTAACGAATTAAGGTTAGGTCAGAGAAGGTCAGGAACATTCTTTGACATTCCCTTTCCTCGTACACACATTCTCCGCCGCCGCCTTTCCGGCGCCGCCATCGCCGAAAAAAGGGCGGTGGCCGGAAAAACGTATTCCAGCACCGTTTTCACCGTTTTTCGTCCCGATCGATTCAGATCTGAGCTAGGGCGACCCCTATGCTCATCTTAGGTTCGGTTTATACCCGATTCCACCCGGATCTCATGAATTTTACAGTTAACGGTGCCGGCTCGTCGTTTCGCGGCTAAATCTAACGGGTTTGAGTTCAAACAATATCATACTATCATTACCTCGGGCTGTGATCGGTTCTTCTTGGTGATTTCGGCTAGAGAGAGAAAGTAGGATGAGAGAAAGCTAAGTGTGTGTTTTGGGTGGTGTATGGAATATGTGAAGAATGAATGGATTAATGGGTGATTTATGGCTTATATATTATGGGTCATTGGCTTGAGCCCATGGTCCATCTTCCTTCCTTATTAACCCAAGTCTATTACCCATATCCATTTAACCCAACACTATCCTGACTCATGACATCAAATATTATTATATTAATCGAACGAAAATTTGGGATATTACAAGTCTTCCACCTTAAAGAGGTTTCGTCCCCGAAACCTAACTTATTCCTTGTAAAAGGAAAACTTCTTATATTCGCACACTTTATTAGATCGCCTTTGCTTTATGGGTTATCCTTCTTACTCCTGACTTGCAGTTATTGAGCGGTGATCATGTGTTTTAGCTATTAAGGTAGCTTGTCCATGAGGCCCTCGATGTACCAATTCCCGCCCCTTCCTTCCAAGGGCTTCCTCTGATGTTTTGGTGACAATTTGGCAACTCTCTTAGCGTATCTGACTACAAGCTCCAAGCGTGATCCTTCTTCATTACTTTCTACAGTTGGAGTCATGCTGTTTTCGTATATCCCTTTGCCACAGATTCCTCAAAAGGGTGTCTGGTTGACACGTGTCTTACCACCGCATCCAGTACGTCCTCCTCGTGCTCACCCCTTTTGTAGCAGTCATCTATCTTATCTTTAAGGAAACACAAACGTTATCACTCTAGGAATTTTCTAGCACGTGATTCGTAAGGTAAGTAGTTAATGACATTGATCAAGTGTAATTAAATATTTGCATTACTCCTCAGGTCCTACATACTTCCCTTTATGATTTCACTTGTGCTAGTTTCTACTTTTAAACAGTTAATCAATCAAACAATCAGGAAATCCTATCCCTAACCCGCATATATCCTTACTTTAATAATTAAGCGAACATCTTTATTCATCATTTAACATACTTTACCATTACTGAGCTTGCTTGTAACGATTCCGGCAAAATCAGGTATACCCTAGCCGGTATATACTATTTATGTGTTATTTAATAATGAATATGAATTATAATGCGTTGATACGAGTATGTATGATTCACAGTACGAATTATACTCGATTATACAGTTAGTCGTATTGGAAATACGATTAACCGATTAACGGTTATTGAAGCCCGAACGAATCGAGGATTACATTATAGACGAGATATATGATATTTAGTGATGTTTACGAAGTATTAAAGCTTCGGGATAAGTGAATTAAAGCACAGAAAAAGGATTTTCGATTTAATGGTACGTCGGTACGTTAAACGAAACCTTTAATACCAAACCGAGCAAGAGACGATCGATCAAGCCGAAAAAGATGCGCAATTATTAATAATATGATGTTTTAAGTTAATAAATGTCATGGTTTAAGTTTTTAAAGTTTTTAAATCAGTTTTATATAAATTTCATTTTTAAGCCGAAAACGACCGTTTAGCCTCGTTTTAAGCTGAATTAAACATTTAACCGAAAAACGAACTGAACCAGATTATCCAAAACATTATTCGGATTTCCAAAATCCAAATGGGTGGATAGAAATGGAAAGGTGGGTCCCACCCCACCTCCCCTTGAATTCCGATCGGACAAGGGTATATCCCTTGTCACTTGTTATTTTTTTTTAAAACAAACATCTCAACCTTCATCAATTCTCTCCACATTATGACCTAAAAACCCGGATTTGTAGCAAGAAAAGTAAGGTAAAAATCGAGTTATTTACGTTTTCATCTTCTTTTCTTGAGTTTATTTGCAAGAAAATGAGGTTTCAAAGATGAAAACCGATTCTTGCATGATCAAGTGATGAATACGGGTTATACAAGGGATCTTGGTCCAAGAAAGGAGTTAAACGAACCAAAAACGAATTTTTACGGTTTAAATCTTTGTTTTTAAATCATAACCGAACCCATGAAAGAAATGGCTTGATTGTGGGTGTAACTTGCTTGGTGTGGTGTTATTGTGCTTGTAGGTGTTGTATCTAGTTGTTAACAAAGGCTAAAAAGCAAGATCCTTGCGATTTGAAGCTAAAAACACAAGTTAGTTCGGTTTTTATATGGTGTATGTGTTTTGGACAGATTGTGGTACATTTAGAGTTAGGCTACGAAATTTCACAGAGATGATCTAGACATGGAAATATGAGAACTGTGAAAATTTGGTAATTTTTGGACAAAGGATGAATATTTGGTGAATTTAATGCTCGGTTTTGGCTAAAAATGGTGAAAAATACTTAAATATCATGATAAATTCTGTAAAATTACAGATAAGCTTTTTATAACATGTAAAAGTCACACACAAAATTTTAGATCATTTGGAGAAGTCTAAGTAGGCTTTTCGGTTAAACGAGTTCTAGGGTTTTCTAGCTCGGTTTAAGTGAAAATGGCATGTAAAAAGAGATTTTGGTTCTGGAAAAATTACAGGGGACTATGTGGATGGCAGGGGTCATCCAGGAAAAATTTGGGATTTTTCTAAGGTCGTTTGGTATTTACGACATATTTAGTGTTTAAATGGTGTTTAAAAATAGATAAATAAATTTTAAATATAAAAATTAATTCTGGAAATATTTTTATAAAATTCCCCACTGTCAAAAAGTGATTTGTGCAAAATTTCAAGATCCGAGATTAAACGGATAATTATTTGTGCAAAACAAACTTACCGGTAAAGTTCGCCTAAACGAGCTGACTGGTGTATAAAAACCCTAAAAATGAACTATTTTCATATAACTGAGTTAAACAGGTAAAAATAAATCATCCGAAAATAATTCGGATGATTTGGGTAATTTTATCCGATTTAACAGTTTCCGGTACACTAAAGACGGAAACGGGTCCCGCGGCCAATCGGGGCGTCTAAACCGAGCTCTAATTTCACAACTTTAATTAAATTATCAGTCAACAACTATTTTCGGGTCGTGTGTGACCAAACTCATTTTTGAAACGTAAAAACGGATAACCGTGCTATGCACGCAAAACGGGGAAAACGAACTAATAGTAATTTTAACTATTGAACTCTAAATGATATCACAATCTGAGTCCGGAGAAGTGTTTCTGGGTTAACATTGCCCTCGGAACGGGTACAGTACTGGGTTAACAGTGTCCCCAGATGTACCGGTTAACACGGTTAAAGTTATATTAATAGTGATTGTATAGTAACGAACTTAGGGATCGTATTACAGATCCGGATTAGTAGCTGCGTACTGTGTTACCTACTTGCTTGCGAAAGGTGAGTTTCACGAGCCCCTTTTTCTGAATTGTTTTTAAATATTTTCTCGGGGCGGGAAGCATGTTACTATTAAAATGTTTAAGTACATACTGAACGCATGGATTTGCGTGTATTTATATATATCTTATTGTACGGGAATCGTACGGAAATGTACTAAGATGGTAATTGTCTGAGTTGCTAACATTGTAAGGCCCCGTAACACGAGTGATTAGCTAAAAGCCGGTAGAGTGTGAATAGCACTATTGGTCTGACAAACCCAACTGGTCCGGCATGGATTTGCTGATGTTTCCCAGCCAGTTGCACATGTCTATTTTGTTGTTATTTATTTTTGCTATGTAATGTTAGGCATAGCGGTTTGGGGCAGGTTCGTGGGCGGAGTATGCCACGAGGTTGTATGTGGATAGTCAGAGGTTTCACTTGTGGGCTCAGCATAATTACATCGCTAATATATGATTATTATAATGATTTGTCACTGTTTATTTAAATTAGTGAAACTAACCAACTATTCGTAGTTGACCCGTTTTCTTTACATGCTTTCTAGGTACCCCCAAACTGGAATAATTGCTACATGCTTGACGATGCGTGCTTTTTGTGGAAGCTAAATGATCTTTTTGTATTAAATATGTTAATGTACTGTTGGTAAAACTTATGTGTTAACGTCTAGACGGTAACTAAACTCGGAACAATGTAATATGGTGTAAATTAATGTAGTGGTGTTTTCTTTATAAGCAATGCTGTTGATATCAGACGTGTCTGTTGCATCCCGTTTACGTTTCCGCTGCGGTTACGGGGTGTTACATTTCTTGAGTGACACATGACTATCTTGAACTATCTTCTTTCTTTTCTTACTAAAATCACATTCTCTGTTCGAGTCTAAGCATATAGAATGCTTAAATCTCTCGAACTTTGCTCTGATACTAACTTGTAGGGCCCCGAACCCGGTAGCCCTACTTTAGCGTCAGATTTACTCATAAACACAGTTCTTACAATCAGAGTTAATTAAAACTTTCGCAGAAACGTTAACTTAAATAATTCGTTACAAAAATTAGATCTTTTCTTTGATACCATAACACAAAACATTATATTTAAAACATAATTTCTTCCATCTTCAGATGCCATCCATTCAATCCATACCATGTGCCATCCTCATGCTAGCTCTTTAGTCTGATCACCTGCGTGCATACTAAAAGTCAGCTACACTGAGTGAGTTCTAGTTAATCAAGCAACTTGTCATACAACCACTATATGCATTTATATACGTGTTCGAAGGAACATAGCCCACTGTCTAACATGTTACTGCTTAACCACTTAATTACCCCTACAACTTAGCCACTTAATTACCCCTACATCTTAGCCACTTAATAACGAAGGCACGCATAGACTTACTCTATCACGCACTCACGTTATGCCACTTTATGCCACTTTAATAACGAATCACGTTATACCACTTTATGCCACTTTAATAACGAAGGCATGCGTATGCTTGACCTACCACGTACTCACATTATGCCACTAACACTCTTACTAGACCCCTATCCACTTCTATCTCACTCTACTTCTACTTGTCTATATCCCACTTCCTATCGGTACATTATTTGCATAATAAGCAAGTCACATCATAGAAATCATACACCCTAATAACCACTTAACAATCACTATCCTTGGCGATACGTGCAATATCCGAAGATCGTTCACACACCGACAAGCATTATATAATAGCTACCTTGTATATCATCTATAGCATACACTTACCACTTAAGGTAAGTGTATTCACACTTCACATCGAGTATGCACATAACCCCGAAAACATAACAAGGAAATGGGGCTAGAAACTCACCTGAACAAGGTTACGCTTGTCGTTAATAGTTATCCCTTCTTGAGCTGTGCGCGATTAACTGTTTAATAAATGCAATATCAAATACCATTCTAGCCTTTCTTATTGCTACTTAATTAGTCTTACGCGTCTAAGCCGGTTTTACTTTATTGAATCATTACCCGGTTAGTAAATCGTTACTCTTTAACCTTTATAAGTATCTTCCATAAATTAATAAAGTCCAGGGGCTTATATGTAATTATCTCATTCTTTTCTAAGTCCAGGGACTCGTTACTTGGTTTTTTAACGAATTGGTTTGTCATAACAAACTGGTCCTTGTAACGAATTGAACCCTCTAACGAACTGGTCCATATAACGAATCAGTTCATGTAACGAACTGGACCTTCTAATTCGTTATCTCCTTTAATGAATGATCATATTGAATTGAGGTTAGTTCGTTATCTTTTTCCTTAACGAATTGGATACGAACTAAGGCTAGTTCGTTAAGCCTCCTTTAACGAATCATAAGACGAATTACCCCTAGTTCATTAACTCCCCGTTAATGAATTAGGGTTAGGTCAGAGAAGGTCAAGAACATTCTCTGACATTCCCTTTCCTCGTACACACATTCTCCGGCGCCACCATCGCCAGAAAAACGTATTCCATCACCGTTTTAAGCGTTTTTCGTCCCGATCGATCCATATCTGAGCTAGGGCGACCCCTAAGCTCATCTTAGGTTCGATTTATACCCGATTCCACCCGGATCTTGTGACTTTAACGGTTTAACGGTGTCGGCTTGTCGTTTCGCGGCTAAATCTAACGGGTGTGAGTTCAAACAATATCATACTATCATTACCTCGGGTCGTGATCGGTTCTTCTTAGTGATTTCGACTAGAGAGAGAAAGTAGGATGAGAGAAAGCTAAGTGTGTGTTTTGGGTGGTGTATGGAATATGTGAAGAATGAGTGGATTAATGGGTGATTTATGGCTTATATATTATGGGTCATGGGCTTGAGCCCATGGTCCATCTTCCTTCCTTATTAACCCAAGTCCATTACTCATATCCATTTAACCCAACACTAGCCCGACTCATGACATCATATATTTGTATATTAGTCGAACGAAAATTTGGGATGTTACATCAGACCCTAATAATATCTGAGATAGAGAAGAAAAAAGGGATCAGACCCTAATAATATCTGAGATAGACAAGGAAAGATGGATCAGACCCTAATAATATCTGAGATAGACAAGGAAATAGAGATCAGACCCTCATAATATCTGAGATAGACAAGGAAATAGAGATCAGACCCTCATAATATCTGAGATAAAACAGACAGTTTTTATATAGTATGCAAGTATTAAAGTATGAATGCATGTATGAAATTATGTAATAAAAGTAAATTAGTAAAATAAATATTATGTATCTTCGGATGCATAATTGAGGGTAGGTGTATGTATTATGATGTGTGATTTACTAGAACTCACGCAACGTAGCTGACTTTTAGTATACACGCAAGTGAGTAGGATGAGGCAAATGGCTTGAGCGGGGACACGTGACAGAAGAATAAGAGTCTGGCATCTGAAGACGCATGATGTTTTATATTTAATGATTTAATTTTGAAAGACATAAGTGTTTTAAGACATGTTATGAAATATTATTGTAATGTTATGAAAGTTTTATATTCCGCGTACAGTTTTAATTAACTATGATATTTAAAACTGTGTTTATGAGTAAATCCAACGTCCAAAGTAGGACACCGGGATCGAGGCCTTACATATCAATTACTCAACAACTTAATCTCCAAAGATACTCCTCCTAAAAAATCCACCGGTTAGATACAAGTTTTGTAGATGATATAAGTATGTGGTAATATCACACTTTTAAGGTAATCAAACCATACAACATACAAATCGGAATTATAAACCTCTATGGCTTGCTGTTATTAATCATTTATAAAAACAGAAAATAAAAAATTAAAAAAAACCCTTATAATTCAGCACCTTATAAAAAATATCATCTGAAAATTTTCAAGAACAAAAAGCAACAATCTATAAACTTTTATATAAGAATGAATCATCACGGAGAAAAAATCGAGGATGCAAAAATGAATACATACCTCCCATTTAGTTGAGTTAACGTAATACAAATGAGTTTAGTTGAGTTAGGTAAGTAACCTGAAACATAAGTGAACCATATTTTTTATATAGTGACACCTATATGCATGATTTTTTAATATTATTGTTAAATACTTCAAGGCTGGATTTTTGTGATACTAAGAAACGTTTTAGAAACAAAACATATTTGCAAAAAAAAGTATCAACAAAAAAATTGCTTACTTAATCTTGGAAGTTACTACCCCGCTAAGAAATATGCTTTATGAACAAACAGTTTTTTTTTGGAATCCATAAACAACAATAATCCTTTTACCCCAAATCACCATCGCAAATATATTTACCACACAAAAATCGATTAAATGTCAAATTAGCTGATGAAAATCGAAATTGATTAAGATTACAAACACAACAAACATTCCGTCATTGTCAAAATCAAGCCATGTAGTGAATCTGACACTTAAATCGAAGGAATGCAATTGGGATGCTTCTTATACGCTGCCCATTCATGATTTACAAACATTCAATTAAGTTTCAGCTATATGTATAAAGCAATCGTGAAAATGAAATCGAAATAGACGAATAGTAAATTAATATGCTTGTATGAATTCGAACACCTTGGTGTAGATAGGTTTAAAAAGAAAGAAGTAAATGCGTCTGTTATGCATTGAAAAATTTCTTTTTTTTTGAATAATTTTAATACGAAGAAATTCTAATATTATAAGTTATTTTTGAAAAAAAAACTTAATTGAACCAATAGTGGGTAGCCATGTGTCTACAAAGTCTATTACTTTAATAGTATAGGTAGATTTGAATATTTTTCTTTGATTTAGTTAATTTATTTGAGTAGGTTTTTAAAATTGTAAAGCGACCTGATTTGACTCGAATCGTACCGAAAAAAATATTATATAGTGATAGTCAACCGACCACAAACATTTCCGATCACGTGAAAATTTCTAAATCCGCCACTAGTCTTTGCCTAACTAACCCATCATCGCTCTCAGCTCTCTTACTGTCACGTCACCCATTTGTCACATTCGCCAACACAACTATACCAAGGCAACACCCATCAACTTGATAAAAAGAATATTTAATGCACTATACAATAAGGATAAGCTTAGCATATAAACCGATACTGGTATCGAAAATCCTGAAACCGATTTCTTGAAAATCTTGATGTGGGTACCAATATAGTACCGGCACTGAAGACAAAATTCAAAAAATACCGGTAACATACCATACTAGCATCGAAAACTCAAAAAGTTAGTAACAACATTATCAAACTCGATACCCATTTACTCATCCATACTATACATACAACGTATAACTTTTCAAAAGAATAAAGGAATGACCCTAACCAAGTAATGCAGGTGAATATAATATAACGAAAAAAACATACATTCTATTAAGCAAAACAAGACATGGTGGCCTCGAAATCAACAAGACTCACTCACTCACTCACTCACTCACTCGCCTTTGCAATTAATGCAACCGTTCATCAACAACCATCTTCATCTTCATCTTCATCTTCATCTTCATCTTCATCTTCATCTTCATCTCACTCATTCAATCACACCCACATCCTGAAGGTAAACCTACTTCCTTTCTCCCTAAGTTTCATCATTTCCTTCCTAAGTTCAACATTTACTGGCCTAGGGTTTATAGCTTCTGGGTTTCCTCAATTTGGATCATTTGTGATCTGGGTTTTGTTGGATTACTGTTTAGTTTAAGTGGGTTGGTGTTATCTTTTTGAACTTAGTTTAGTTGCAATTGCTGTGTGTTTTAACTGAAGATCTGTTGCTTCTTTGGGTTTATTATTGTTTCATCTTTAACAAACTTGATTTGATTTTGAATTTTGGCATTTTTGTTTTGAAATACTACTTGATCTTGAACACTTGAGGCTCCTAGTTAAAGGCATTGCTTTTTTTTTTTTTTTTTTTTTTGTCATCAGTTTTCAAAAGTGAGAAAGTAATTTTGGGTGTATATGTTACTTTATTTTTGACTTTTTTTTTCTTAAAGTTTGTGGTTTTTGATCAAATTAGTTTACTTGAGAGTTATTGAATAAAAAGTTAAAAAACCAATATAATCTGAATAAACCTTGGATGCAGAATATGGTGGGGAATTATTCTTTACAAAATGTATGTTTTACTTAATTTGACTTCACATCATCCATCTCTTTCAAGATTGACCAAAATTACGACTTCATATTTGAGTATTTACTAAGTTAATGGAATATCCATAGTAGTTATTGCTCTTTCACTTGTCTTATTGTGTTGGAACTTTGGAATAATCAAAATTGCTTACTTTTCTGTAACCGTGGTAGTAAATTTCTTGGAAAAGTTATGTTCTTTTCTCATTTTAAATTAAAAATGATACCAAGAAAACAACTTTGCTTACCTTTTTGTTGGTCAAATTGACTCTTTTCCATGATTCTTGATTGTATCTTTCCTTATTTTCTTGCTTCTCTTGTCTTCTTCAGTTCACACACCAAGATTTATAAAATACAAAATTTGCCACTTATATTATATCAAAGATTCTTTTCTTTGACACATGATCTATGCATTATTTAAATATTACTCACATGCTATATGCTTAGTATCTAATAAAGTAGTCATTTCTATCTTTCATTAGGACTAAACAACTTACACTTTTCTTGGTTTTATTAGCAGGCTGATCGTCTGGATTCAAAAGAACATTTTGCGACCTGTTTTTAAGGTACTTAGTAACTTAAAATGGGGTGTTGTGTCTCCACGAGTTGTCATGATTTTGGTGGGAAAAAGAGAACAAGAAAAACGTTTTCGGATCACGTGAACGCGTTTCAGCACTCGTCTTCTGTACCAAATAGGATTTTTACAAATGGGAAAAGCCGAAGTTCGTGTATTTATACGCAACAGGGTCGTAAGGGAATAAACCAAGATGCAATGATTGTGTGGGAAGTAAGTCCTTTATTTATTCTAAATGATTTTGGGTCAGTTTCGGGACTAAACGGGTTGCGTTCGAGTTAATAACGGTGGCTTCCTGGATCTTTTTTTAAATGTGTTTATGCAATGGATTAAACTCTTTAGAGTGTTTTTATACCCAAATTTTTAAGTTTAAAAATACATTGGCGTATTTTAAACATACTTACTTTAAGAAAATAAATAATATGTAAGCATTTTAAAGTAGTAAAACTCCTTTTTCGTTCAAACGTGTCATGCCCATGTCAACCCGTGAAAACCCGTATAGTGTTGGCGTCAAACCCGACAGATTCACGGGCTGACCTATTTATTTATTTCTAAAATATGTTTATGAAATATCGTAAAACTATTTGAGTGTTTTTATGCGAATTCATTAACGTTTAAAAATCAGTTGGCATATATTATACAAAATTACTTTAAAAAGAATAAAAAAACATGTATATCTATATTTCAAAGTACTGATACGCAAGATGCTCATTTATGATTCGGAATCTTATAGGATTTCATAGCGGAGGATGTGACATTTTTTGGAGTGTTTGACGGGCACGGGCCCCATGGACACCTCGTTGCCCGTAAAGTTCGTGACACGTTACCCGTGAAGCTGTTTTCATATCTTGATTCTTACGAATCGAAGAAAAACCGCTCCACTTATTGTATTTGTGCCAACGGGGATTCGGGATTAAACGAGAATGACGGTAAAGAAGAAAAACCCGAGTTATTATGGAGAGAAGTGTTTCTTATGTCATATAAAGCAATGGATAAAGAATTAAAATCACATCCAAATTTGGATTGTTTTTGTAGTGGTAGCACTGCAGTTACTATTGTTAAGCAGGTATGGTTTAATTAGTTGGTGAAATGTTTTAAAGTTTTAAATTAGAATTAATTACAATTTCGTTCTTTAGGTACATAGCAAATTACAAGTTTCTTCCTTAAACTAAGGAAATAACAAGGAACATGTTTCATGTTTACGTATTGTGACTGTTTTGTTCTCTCAACTAACAGGCATTAAATTTGCCTGTTAAGTGCAGTCATGTGTCTGGCACATGTGGGCAAATTTGTCCACTAAAATTGAGCAATTTGCTCTAATGTGCAAGGCACGTGACATGGGAAGTTTGATGTTCGTTAGTCGAAAGGATGAAATTTGTTACTAAAAGTAAACATTAAGATGTTTCTTGTTGTTTCCTTAGTTTATGGACGAAACATGAAATTAGCCGCCTAAAGGAAGAAAGTGTTACTCTTTAAATTAATATAGTTATATATGATGAAATTTTTTTATGAAGGGATCAAATCTTTTCATGGGGAGTCTTGGAGATTCGCGTGCGATTATGGCGTCTAAAGATGAAAATGATGCGCTTGTTGCAGTTCAGTTGACCGTTGACTTAAAGCCTGATCTTCCAAGTACGGTGATTTAACTATATTTAGGGGTATTGTTTGTGTCTGGTTGATGGTTTCGGGTTGGTGGGTTGAATTGTTGATCGCTTAACGCCGCCTTTTAATGTGTTTGTCTAGACAGTCAAACGGGTTGTAATCAAGTTGGTCATAAACGAGATGGCGGGTTGTAATAAACGGGTCGACGTATTTACCTAAATGAGTGAAACATGCCAACCTGAAAATGACCTGTTTAGTTAATTGAGGTGAGCATGTCAACTTTAAAATGGCTTGTTTGATTGAACAGGTTAAACATTTAAACCCAAAAATGGCTCGTTTAATCAAACCTGTCAACCCATAAACGGCCCATTTGATTAAATAGGTACATGTCAGCCCAAAAATGGCCCATTTATTTTACAGGGGTTAACCCTGGAAATGGCCCTTGATATTGAACAGGTTAAACATGCCAAACCAAACACAACACATATAATTAAACGTGCTAAGCATGTCAACCCGAAAGCGGCTCGTTTAAGTAAAAGGATTAAACATGTCAACCAGAAAACGGCTCGTTTAATTAAACAGATTAAACATGTCAACCCGAAAATGGCCTGTTTAATGAAACAAGTTAAACATGTCAACGGGTTAAACGTGTAAACCCGAAAAAATGGCCTGTTTGATCAAACGGGTTAACCATGTCAACTAAACATGACCCGACAACCTAAAACCTGATTATTTTTGTGTCGTTTTTCTCGATTTGCTAACTTGTTTTCGTGTACCAGGGGAAGCTGAAAGGATTAAACGGTGCAAAGGTCGAGTTTTTGCATTACAAGATGAGCCCGAGGTACCACGTGTCTGGCTACCATTTGATGATGCCCCAGGCCTAGCAATGGCTCGGGCTTTTGGAGATTTTTGTTTGAAGGAATATGGAGTCATCTCGATTCCTGAAATCTCTCACCGGATTCTCACCGAGAGAGATCAATTTATAGTTCTTGCTTCAGACGGGGTACGTATACATATTTCCTTAATATTATTATTATTATTATTATTATTATTATTATTATCATCGTTATTGTTATTGTGTTACTATTTTTATCATTATCGTTATTCGGTTTTGTTATTTTGAAAGCAGTAGAGTTTCATGCTAGAATTAGAGGTGGCCACACAAGTGTATTAATCTAATAGTGAAAAAGGTCCAACAAGTGTATTTTTAACACATAAAACTCTATAAATTAATAAATTAAACAATTTATCTTACAATGGCATATGTCAAATGAGTTTTTGGTGTGTGAATAAAATTCTTAAAATTTTTGGTTACTTATTTCTTGAGGTCAGTCATAAGCTTCACTTTATCTGGTCCCACTAACATATGGACTTTTTGGGTCCTGTTTAATTTGTTTTTATAAATATTATACATAATTATATTTAGATTTTAGTTTAGGGATATATTTTGATGACTTTTAATCTTTTTATTATTTTGGTTTATTTGATTAGACATGAATTTAGGTGACCTATTTGAATTGATTTTTGAAAATTTTATTCGAAATAAAATTCGGTTTAACTCGAATAACTCGAATTCGATTAAGTGAAATTAGCAGGGTATTGGTGGGCCCCAAAACATTTTTCTAACAGACCAACGGTTACAAAAGAGAATGAATCAACTTATATGGATTCCTTTTTTTTTTTCATTATGTTTTAACGACCAAACCTATATTACAGATTTGGGACGTTTTAAGCAACGAGCAAGTGATCGAAATCGTGTCATCAGCTCCAACTCGGGCATCTGCAGCAAGATTATTGGTCGAGTCAGCTGCCCGTGAATGGAAATCCAAATACCCGACTTCCAAAATGGACGATTGTGCAGTCGTGTGTTTGTTTCTTGACGGTAAAATGGACTCAGAATCTGATAACGAAGACCCTGGATTCTCATCGGCTACAATTCAGAGCAACGCAGGCGAGTCGGACGATGGTCAGAATCCCGAGCCAGTATTACAAAGAAATTTTACAGTCAGATCAGCTGAAGAGTACAAGCAAAACAACAAAAATTTGGAAGGCAAAGGAGAAACTAGTTTGGGGGTGGGTGAAGATCAGAACTGATCCGGGTTGGAAGGGGTGACACGTGTCAACTCACTAGTTAAACTGCCGAGATTTTCGCAGGAGCAACCGAGGACGTGATTTTAGTTTATTTATTTATTTATTTATTTTATGTTTTAGTTGGTTAAATGGTGTTATAACATTTATGTTTATATGATGATTAAAGGTCATATTTGTGTTGCTTAGGAAAAGGGATTGTGTTCTTGAATTAATACTTTGTTTAAAAAATTGTTTTGATGACAAAGAAGGTTTTGGACTTTTTTTTCTTTTTGTTAAATATGATGTATTGCAATCATATTAGAAGCAATGATGCTAACACCATTAAAAAAAAAAGAAGAAGAAGAAAGTGTCTAGTCATCTGATACATTATGAAAACGCTCATTCTATAAATAATGCCTATAAGTAATTTAGTAAATTGCTCCACAGTCCACCCCAATCCGATTTTTTATTTTTCGTTTTAGAATTCGTACCAAAACTGGGTGCCAAAAAACGAAAGCCACAATGATAAAATAGTATGTTAAGCCGTTTTTTTTTTGCTAAATCAGCTTATTAGCAATATATATATATATATATATTGGCTAAATCAGCTTATTAGCAATATTTTATTTTTCAAGTTGTAAGTCGTTATAACTTTATCAACTAATTCAAACAATTATTTGGCGGTATGTGAGAACGGGAAGTTTTCAAATGCAATGGTGCGTTTCATCAATTGTCATGTCACCGGATCAACCCAATGAGCGGTGACACATATGTATGATTCGGGTAACCCGTGTGGTGCCGACCAAACATCGGTAGTTAAACTAACCATCGCTTGTAAAGAATGGAAAAACTTGATTAACTCTTTTTTTGCACACACCCACAACTTGATACAATGACGTCTTAGGGTAGTACGACTTAGATGTGTGTATCGCGGTTGTAGAGTTTCTCGAATCAACGACGTCAAATTCGGGTTGTCAAAGTGGTTAAACGGCAAACCTCGTTGAATAACGAACTTTGCAATTGTATCTTGAACTTGATTCATGTTGTAACGAAATAGTGTACCATCTTTACCCAAGTCCACTTGGTCGGTTGCGCGAATGCCTTTCAAGGCCTTGTAAAATGGCTTCTCGATGTGCTTTTTCCAAGTCGAGTTGGAATCGTGCTTTAAGAAAGTTCCACAAAGTTTGCAACGAGCCTTTTGATCACCTTCGATAGTGATAACCAAATCCCAATTCTTCCATACGTCTTGGTTGCGGGTATGGTCGACGACCGCAAGAACTTGTGGGTCATCTTGAGCACGAACCGGTTCAATAAAAACGTTCTTGTTAGCCTTGTTGTTAGTATTTTGGGTGGGTGCCATTATATTATTGAGTCGGATGGTCGGGTTTGCTAAACGAGAAGTATTTTAGATTGTTTCTGAGTTTGGTGGTGAAACAAGGGGTAAACAATTTATATAAAGGTTTTGGGCATCAAAACCCGGTTCCAATGGCTATATTACGTTGGAACGTGTTACAACGGATATATTACTCTCAAAAACCGGTTCCAACGGCTATCTTACCGTTGGAACCGGTTCCAACGGCTATTTTGACCTGCAGCTGACTTTTGAAAAAAAAACCCGGCGCAACCGGTTCTTCCAGGTAGGAACCAGAACGGTTACAAAATGGATCTGGGTACAAACCGGGTACGAACTGATTGGGGATATAATATGTGGAACCGGGTACGGATTTTAGGGTATATAAATACCCAAACCGGGTATTAGGTCCATCAGGTACGAACTAGAACCGGTTCAGGGTCGGGTATACCGGTTCGGGTCCGGAACCGATTTTTTTTGTGCAGGTCTACTCTAGACTGCTATTGACGAGTCTGCTAAACTGGTTATGGAGTTATAAGGAAACCAGATTTGTGACATCCAATTCCTAATGATATTGTGATCAAACACAATATTTTGTTTTAATCTTAGACGGATAAGGAATAGTACCGATACAAAACTAAAACGAATAGTGCATGTTTATGTACGTTCATTCAATTTTAATGAATCAAATGAACGAACATGAACAACTAAATGAACAAATTTTCTTGTTTGTATTTGTTCGTTAAGAAAATGAACGTGTTCGTGTTCATTCATTAATAGTGTAAATGAACAATTAATGAATGCAAACAAACACAAATTAATATAAACGAACGGATATAATTTAACACAAATGAAAAAAGAACATAAATGACCAAGCACAAACTAAAAATAAATGTAAATATTAGTTACTAAAAACAATTATCTTGTTAATTATGCTACTTAATATTGTTCAGTACATAAATTAATGTTAAAAAGAAATAGAGTGATAATTACAGGGGTTGCGTTCTACTACCAGCATAAAAAGGAAAAAAAAACATATGTTCATGTGAGAGTGAGGTAACATAAAAAAGGGTGTTTATGAGT
Source organism: Bidens hawaiensis (assembly GCF_021521415.1). Classification (NCBI taxonomy): domain Eukaryota; kingdom Viridiplantae; phylum Streptophyta; class Magnoliopsida; order Asterales; family Asteraceae; genus Bidens; species Bidens hawaiensis. The sequence continues at coordinate 49,779 of NW_027497394.1, read as the reverse complement.
CCACTACCAATGCCTTTAAAAGTTTAGCTATGTTCAAGACTTCGTATATAGCTACTTTTAACCAATAGTTTTGTAGGTAGTTAGAGCATTTCTAAACCATTCCCTGTATTAATGTGAGGAGACTTTGATCTTGGTTTAAGATTGACTTTTGCTTATTTTAGATTTGTTTTCTAATTAGTAGTTCATTATTGAATAGGAAAAGAGTCCCACAATTTTATTGGCTTTGAGTCTCCAAAGTGTTTGAACCGTACTAATTAGGTTCTGTTTGTTTTTTCAGAGGTAAAATGTCTGCGGTCTGTTGACCATATCTATAGGCATCTGTAGCTGAAGAGGTGGACCAAAACCTCTGCAATATGCCAAAAGAAGACTATTTGTTTTTTAACGTCTGCAGACTACTAAAATCAAATCGAAAATTTTAAATAAACTGAAATTAAAATAAAAAAATTCTTAAACATAGAAATTTAAATAATAGTAAAACAAAACTGAAATAATATTTATAAAAGCCACAATAACATTATTTTAACTCACTTGTTCCGTACTTTGTATAAACAATGTTATTTGATAGATGTCATGCTTAAAACAATGTTGAAGGTGAATTGTGAAGGTTAAGAACAATTCATCTTCTGTATCTATTCTTTTTTTTTTGCTAACATATAAAAATATACAACAAAGATGAAAATCAAAGAAACTTGCTTTAGGGTAAAATATTATGTTCAAAAAGATCATTTGATGTCAACAACATTATTTTAAAGCCTATTTTAAAGCCTAAATGCCCAATCCTATAGTTCTAGGTTTATTCTCGTCATATCTCATAAGATTATTTCTTTAGCAGAAACATACATGGCCATTTGTAATATGGAGAGAACACATATGAAGATTGTTAAAATAAATGCACACGTCTGTAGATTTTTAAAATAAACTGGTGGTGATGTATGAACTGTGGTAGTGGGTGCTGATGGTGCTGGACGGTGATTGTGACATTCGTCATTTTCGGTTTAATTCGTATTTGTTTTTGTACGGTAAACCCGACCCGTTTTATCTTTCGGATTCTTTGATATTAATAAATAGTGGTTTTTATGTTACAAATTCGTTTCACACTTGTTGGATCGCGAAACGTCCTTTTCGGTACCTTAAAACACCCTTTTATGGCAAAAAAACGACTCAAAACGAACTTCAGGGGCCTAAATCGTCAAAAAACCAAAGCTGGAGACCAAACCCCACCCCCCATGGGCGCCGTGCCGCGTGTCCATGAAGGGTGAGGTGGTCATAGGGCTTGGCCACCTGTCTGCAGACCCACCGCTCGTTTTTGTTTGCATTATGCGTTGTTTGACCAATTTAACCTATCCAATTGCATGTAAACTCTTGAAAGCAACATTATGGCCAAACCTTCACTCTTTCCCTATATAAACAAGACTAATGCATCCCATTTGTGTTTGTTCTTTCACCTCAAACACTCCCCAATCTAAGTTCTAAGTATTCATCTTTCAATTCTTGATGGTTTGACTTCTCAAGGACAAACTAATGTTAATCCTTGTTTCTAACTAACTTTTGTTAATTAAAGCTTGTTATTATAGTTTGATTAAAACATATTCCCCTTGTTTCCTTGGCTTTCCCTTCTCCGGCCATGGTCGGTTTTGGTATTGCTAGGCAAGGCTACACGGAGGACTATTATAGTCCTTGTTAAACACTTTAATTCATGCTTTAATTTTGTTTAAGCCTGCTAATATTGTTTAGTTCCAAATTATTTTAGTTTCCAAATCATTTTAATAGTTCAATGGTATTTTGGTACCATCCTCGGTTTCATTCCGAATCAAGAACCGAACCAAAATCGAACTTAAGTTTAAATACTGTATTTATTAACATATTGTATGTAAGACTTGAGTATTATCATTTCTAAGTTTATTCTAATGGGTTCCATAGTATTGGATATGTGGTAACCATCCTCGGTCTTATTCCGAGTCAAGGACCGAACCAAGACCGAACACTCTTTTAACTCTTCATTTGATTGTTTTAAAACAAGTTGTATATAAGTTTTAAGTGTTTAAGTTCTTTTATTTACATTTTTGTATTTGTTATTATAATATGGATTTGTTGGACCCAAGCTTGGTCACATACGAAGTCTTGAACCAACCAAACCAAACAAACTGAACTAAACCGAGTTCACTCGCTTAAAACACACAAGTTGTGTTTCGGGCCACCGAATTTCACATTTTCTTTTTTAGATCTTTTACAAAATAATTATAATTGTTTTCTTAAAGTACTTGGTATGTCGAATCCAACTTGATCTTATAATAAGCTTGGACTGATAAAATCGAACACTCGCTTAACGTCAATGTTTGGAGTTTCTCCTTACAGAACTTCCAACATTGGTTAGGTTTCTATTTTAAATAATTTATCTCATGAAATTTATAACTTTGGAATGTCGGGTTCGGACTTGACAATTTATCAAGACCCGAACCGACTAACCGAACACTCGTTAAAATCCTATTTTGGTATATCTAACAAGGGGTTGTGCACTATTGCATTAAACCAATCCCCACTTATTTACTTAAAAAAGGTTAAGTAAAACTAATGAATAGAATACCAAGACCCGTTTTCAAGCAAACTTACTTTTCAAAAACCATTACTTTAATTTCTTATGTATTTACACTTTAACCCTCAAACTTTAATTATTTATCTTACTTATTGTATTATTTTTACTTTAAATATTTTAAGGCCATATTCTAACTCAAGACCCTCTCAATCTAGTTCTTGCTCGTTGAACTTACCTTTCCGGTTTACCGCAAACTAATCCTTCAAGTTACTTATTTCATATGAGTAATCACACTCCCCCTTTTTACGCTTTTATACTTTTGGGGGTGGCATGCAACCATATTCAAACTTACTTGTTTTATGATCTCATTATCAAATCCACAATTCAACATTACGTGTTGTACGAATATATGCTCGATCTTTGTTTGTGCCTTAATTTGATTATGAGTGTTTACTTTTATGTTGTTGTTGAGCCTCAATGAATATGATCATACGCACCCCTAACTACTTTAGCCTTGTGCTAGTAGAATAGGGCCTCATTCTCCGAGTATTTTGGTTGTTACCAAATAGAAAAGAGCCACAGTTATTTACTTTACATGTACAATGGCTGTTGCATTATTCTATTTACACATGTAAATTGTGAATTTTGCTTCATTATATACATATATCGAAAACTAGTGTATTGTTCACCAACATTCGTGTTGATCGAATATATTTTTATGCATTCTATAGGTTTATTTATAAGTTGATTATGAATATTGAAGACTCATCACTTAAATTATACCTCTAGGATACTTTAATGAATTTAGTGTTGATGTAATTGTTTGTATCTTATCTTGAAGAAGTTGTATTTGTGATTATTGAATGAAGTAAACGAGTTAAGTAAATATTGTCACTTTAATAGTGTCATAGTGTTCTTGAGCAATCCGTTGCATCCCGACATGTTTCGCCACCTTTGGTTGGGGTGTGACAGATTGGTATCAGAGCCATGACTATAGGATAGGCGGTTAGACGTAACGGCTTATTATAGTTTTTTGCTTTAGGGTCCTTATACGTGTTGCTTATACGTGATTGCCCTACTTGATTGTTTATTGCACTTATTTATTTGTTTACTTCTTTACTTCATTTAATATCATATATACACATACACAAACTCTCAAAACATTCTAAGGTATCCTTACCTTACCTTCATTTAATTTCATATATACACATGCACACACTCTCATATCATACTAAGGTATCCTTACCTTACCACAAAAAAATAATAGTTTCATGATATTTTATGGATCACAACCTTAATTTGGATCCCGTTGTTTATCATCTTCTTAAAGCTTGACTCTATAATGGGTTTGTAGCCACCATCGGGGGCGAAACACTATGAAACGATCATTTGACAAAAAGTTTTCAATAATTGAAGGTGTTTTACTTACCTGGGATGATTGAATTGAAGTGTTTTTCCTCTAGGCCAACAAACCATGTTATACATGTTAATAAATTTAAGTTGTCGAATGCAAGCGTTACGGTTGCCTCCTTATATTTTTGTTGGAAGCATAAGAGCCACGGTGATACGTGGACTAATGTTTTCAACACCCCAAATCGCCTCATTGTTTACTTATTATTGTTATTATTGCGATATTTGGGACAAAACATGTAAAACACGGTGATACGTACACATGTTCGACTCCCCATTTTATTACAATTACGTTTAAGATTTATTGATTTGAACAAGATTCATGGTGGTACATGAACGCTCTCATTGATAAATTTTAAATTTTTTTTATATATAAATATTTTTGAAGGGCTTATATATCCAAAGTATCTATTTAGTCATTTCCTTTATATATTGGTTTCTTATTACCAATTTCTCATTTATATAGACGTATTTTTCGTTATGATTAATTCTCTTATATTTTGATTTCACATGGTAAATATATTACACAGTTTTCCTATCTTGATTTCTCATAACAATTTTCAGTTACATAATTTTGTCTATTTGGATTTCTTAAATTTTATTTTGTACAATTTGAATTCTCATGACAACTTATATTATGTAATTTTTGTTCATTATGATTTTCTCAAAACAAAATTTTTCAACATACAATGTCAATTATATTAAATTTTCTCATGATAATTTCACTTAGATTTCTCAAGTAATTCTCATTGTATAATTTTTAATTCTTTGATTTTTCTCATACAACATTTTCATTAAAATTCTAGTTTGATGACAATCTTAATAATCTTGAATCCTCGTTTCACAAAATTGTTTATTTTAAATTCTCATAATCATTTTTTTTTCACAAAATATGGTATAACCCTTATGTTAAAAATTCTTGTTACGTAATTTTGTTCAGATAACGATTTTCATTATATATCTCGATACCTCATAACAAATTGTTATACACAATATACTTAATTTGAACCCTCATAGTAAATTTTATCCCCATACAGATTTTTGTTGATTTCTCATAACAATTTTATTTTATTCCTTATGATAATATTCAATATACAATTTTGTTCATTCCATTCTAGTTTTAATTTTATAAAAAATTTCTCCCACTTAATTTTATCCAATTCATGGACTATTTACATTAAAAGGATTCATTTAATTCAAAATTTTTTCTTATAAAAAAATATTTAAGACAAGGCAAGCACGACCCGACGTTTTCATGGCAATACTTATTTTAGTGGGGATCGTTGAAGCAAGGAAATTATGGTGGTTCACTAACTTGTTTCTCAATCTTCCTATAAAACCCTAAGTTTTAAACCTTTTTTTTATCGATACCTCATATGTATATATATATATTCCTTTCTCAATAAAATTTCTATCGAAATATTCACGTTGTTATGGAAACACAAACAATCTATGGTGATTCACAAAGAGTTTCCGGTTTCGCATCAAAATTTCAATTTGTAATTTGGTCCACAAAATTTCATAACTGTTTTAACCTTTTCAATTTAAATTTAGTGATTTATGAAATTATGATACTTTCAATTTCAAACGTAATGGTGGTCGAGTTCCTTTAAAAATGCAACCGCAAGTCACCGAACATCCTCACTCAAACCATCACTACAATCAACCTGTCATTACCAATATTAACATCGCTACAACTCCTTCCACTACCATATCTTCACACGCTATCGATTTTGCCCTAACCTCGAAGAGAAAGGAAACCTAACTAACCTAAGTTATGCCATCACCAACTCAAACTCCATGCAAAACCAAGTTGTACAAAATCAACCCAACAAAAAGCCCCAAATACCGACATTTTTACCCTATGTAACACCTACCAATTTAACTATCCTACCACTACAAAACGCCGACAAACACAACAACACATTCCTTGAACACACACAAACCAAAATTTACCAACCTATGACTTAATCCTTTGACTCATACTATGTCAAACCACAAACCATGTTGTCATACCATTTCTACCCAACCTTCAAGTTAGATACCACAATAGCCATCTGAACCATTTTCGCAAAATGCATATATGAACCGTATCCAAGCCCAAGATAGTCAATCTCAACTTACCCAACCCATCAAGCCCAAACAAACCTCACAGTTACCAAACTCAAGTAAACCCAATTACACAAGACATTCAAGAACCCATTCCTTCCTCAAAAGGCACCCCAACCATCCACCCTTAAAGCCTAAGCCTCTACATACACACACAAGCCACATTCCCCTTACTAAATATTTTTTTTTATATATATAAGTAATGTATTTATATGACTCCACGTACTCAAACTTTCATTTTTTTGTATAAACCTTTATTTCCAAGGTATGATTTACGCTTTCTCACAATACTCTTTTCTTTTATAACTCCTTCTCATTTAAAAATGATATTGTTATAATAACTAGACACACTCGAAATTTAATAATGAGTTTTTTTTTCAAAATCAATCAACTATTTTACGTGTTTCGCTGGATCACGTTACCGCAATGCTTATTTCATTTATGATCCCTTTTTCTTAAAGTAATATTACCTTAATGACTTATACACACAAAGTTTCAACTCGAATGTTGTTTCAAAATTTATCCGATAACCGTTTACAAATTTTTATTATTTCGCGTTACCTCAATGTTCATTGTTCTTTAAAAAAAAAATTATATTTTTGAGGATGTTTTCACAACAACCTTATATGCTTGATATTTCGGTGTGAATTTTGTTTATCCTTGATCATTCGATAACAATTTATGCATTTCATTACCTCACATTTTCTTAAGCCTCATTTCTTTTACGGTTTATTTTAAATAGAAGCAATATTATCGTAACGGTTTTATATACTCAAGAAATTTCGTTTATGAATTTAACCATCGAGACTTACTTGATCACAATTTATGAATTTCTCTAATTACGCTTTACTACGATGCTCAGTTATTATATTTCGTTTGTTGGATGAATATAACCACTTTACTCGAAGTTTTGTTTTAAATTTCATTTTTTGATGATTTACGATATGCTATTTACATACTTAACCATTATCCCAAGTCTCATTTCTTATGATGTTCTTTACATTTTAACGAGATATTTCCATAACAACTCTATGTACTCGAGATTTCATTTTTTTCTTTCGATTATTCATGACCGGATCCAGATTATTCGACAACAATTTGGTGTGTTTATTATGCACTACTTCAAATTATAGTTTCACTACAATTTTGTTTTATTTTAAACGATATTTCTATCACACTTATATTTTTCATTATGAACAATGTTTTATGCATTTCGTTGCATGATCTTAAATTAACTGCCTACGCATGGCTGTCCATAAACTTTGGCGCTATTGGAAACCGTTTCTATAATCATGATTATATGAAATGTTTCACAATAGAAGCCTTATGCGCATTTTATCACATTTCTTCGATGTTTTATTTAGTTAAACAATTGATATTTCATTTTTTCGATATATGGTTACGCTACTCCATAAAACCCACCCCATTCTTATGATATTTAAATCGTATTTCACGCAATCATATCTTCAAATTCTTATAACCTCAAGTTTGGTACACTTATGAAACTCATCGTACGATGTTATTGTTAATGGTATCGTTGTTTATCCCAACCTCATGTATTCACTTATTAGATTTCTCATTTTCGCTTAGCAGATTTCTCGTTTTCACTTATTGGATTTCTCGTTTTCACTTATCAGAGTCCTCATTATCATATTCCACTTAATGATTTTATTGTTAATTTAGTGCCTCAATTTATAGACATTGATATTTATCTTGATGACTTTTGACTTCAAATCTCATTTCATATTGTTTACCCTATAATTTAACTTATTCGATCATCTATACTTATGTAAACCGAATTGTTATTTTCACCTTGTTTTATATCTAAAGATTTTTTGTTGTTTCAATTATTTATCCCATTTTTCCTACTTATTTAAAGGCCAATCTAAAAAATTTTCAACCGCTAGTATTGGTTTGTCAATATTGGTAAAAAAAAAAATCAATAGATTTTATTTCCGCTTTTAATATTTAAAGATTTCAAAATAAATATGTCTCTTAAACCACACAATGGAACGAACCATGTGGACCATACGACGATCTACATAATTAAGGGTGAAGACTTAATTATCGAAATCCTCATATGGAAGCCATAATAAGTGCAGTTGTGTGCGATAACTCGGACCCGAGAATGATAGCAGAAAAACAGTATAAATGCAATATGGTAAAGGCATGGTGGATACGCCGCTGGTACATACTATATATAAGCGCCTTTATTATGTTTCTCATTTGTGGTGTTTCTCGAGTCATGCAAGGATTTGACATTATTGTTAGTCTTAAGTCTTTGTAATTATCGTTAACGTTTTTGTTTAATATTTAATGTAATAATTTGTTTAATTATTATCTAGTTCGTTATGTATATAGTCTAGTTCGCTAGGGGATGTTAGCGAACTAAGACCTAACCTTATTCCCTCCTGATTCGTTAGGGGATGTTAACGAATCAGGGGGTGTTTCGTCCTATTTAATGTTTGTAACGAAGTAGGTTCTGGTTGGCTAGGGGATGTTAGCGAACCAGACCTGTCTTCTATTTATAGTGAACCCTGTTCACTCATAAGTTAAGTTTTTAGAGAGTTAATTATCGAATTGCTGTCAAATCGTTCTCTCGATCTTCAACCTAATATTATACCAACTACTATAAACATATAGATTATATATTTATATATATATATATATATATACAGATATAACACTGAATAAAAGTTAATTATGAGCTAGATCTATTGATTAAGGTATTAATCTGTATTAACACAGATCCGAGATCTGTTATAGTTATAGATTGATTCCCGAGTTCCAACAAGTGATATCAGAGCTGTTGGTTGCTGAATTACGCTTGATTTGAGTGTTATAAGACTGATATTTAGTATTATACATAATTAAGGTTCTGTTTGCTTGATTTTGAATTAATTTAAGGATAATAGATTGAATTATGGTGTGTATGGATTGAATTTGAGGTTGGTTAAGATATTGGAAGGAATTGTGAATTGGAATTGAGATCTGGTTTGGTCTTGGATTGATTCGGTATTGATTCTGGTTTGTGGCCGAAACAGAGGTTGGTTTTGGTACAATTGGATCCGAGAAAGGAGTTAATCGGTTACGAGTTTTGGTGTTTTGGATTCGCGAGTAGTTTGCGAGTCGTTTGATAGGTTATTTGTGAAATTTGGTTAAGGTTTGAGTGCATATTACGGATTTGAGTTTCTGGGTTTGATGTTCTTCATTTCCAGAAAATCTGGAAATTATCTTTGAAGATTACGATGATTTGTTATCATCTTTGTGGTGATTCGTCATCTTGGTCAAATTAGTTCGTTAATTAATTTCGTTAATTCGTTATAAAATTCAAGTGATTCGTCAATTGGTTCGCTAACTCATCTGATTCGTGTTAACAGATTTGTGTGACACGTGTCTACCTTGGGATTTGTGTCATAATGTAACACCCCGTAACCGCAGCGGAAACGTAAACGGGATGCAATAGACACGTCTAATATCAACAGCATTGCTTATAAAGAAAACACCACTACATTAATTTACACCATATTACATTGTTCCGAGTTTAGTTACCGTCTAGGCGTTAGCACATAAGTTTTACCAACATTACATTAATATATTTAATACAAAAAAGATCATTAAGCTTCCACAAAAAAAAGCACGCATCGTCAGGCATGTAGCAATTAATCCAGTTTGGGGGTACCTAGAAAGCATGTAAAGAAAACGGGTCAACTACGAATAGTTGGTGAGTTTCACTAATTTAAATAAACAGTGACAAATCATTATAAATATCATATATTAGCGATGTAATTATGCTGAGCCCACAAGTGAAACCTCTGACTATCCACATACAACCTCGTGGCATACTCCGCCCACGAACCTGCCCCAAACCGCTATGCCTAACATTACATAGCAAAAATAAATAACAACAAAATAGACATGTGCAACTGGCTGGGAAACATCAGCAAATCCATGCCGGACCAGTTGGGTTTGTCAGACCAATAGTACTATTCACACTCTACCGGCTTTTAGCTAATCACTCGTGTTACGGGGCCTTACAATGTTAGCAACTCAGACAATTACCATCTTAGTACATTTCCGTACGATTCCCGTACAATAAGATATATATAAATACACGCAAATCCATGCGTTCAGTATGTACTTAAACATTTTAATAGTAACATGCTTCCCGCCCCGAGAAAATATTTAAAAACAATTCAGAAAAAGGGGCTCGTGAAACTCACCTTTCGCAAGCAAGTAAGTAACACAGTACGCAGCTACTAATCCGGATCTGTAATACGATCCCTAAGTTCGTTACTATACAATCACTATTAATATAACTTTAACCGTGTTAACCGGTACATCTAGGGACACTGTTAACCCAATACTGTACCCGTTCCGGGGGCAATGTTAACCCAGAAACACTTCTCCGGTGTGATATCATTTAGAGTTCAATAGTTAAAATTACTATTAGTTCGTTTTCCCCGTTTTGCGTGCCTAACACGGTTATCCGTTTTTACGTTCCAAAAATGAGTTTGGTCACACACGACCCGAAAATAGTTGTTGACTGATAATTTAATTAAAGTTGTGAAATTAGAGCTCGGCTTAGACGCCCCGATTGGCCGTGGGAGCCGTTTCCGTCTTTAGTGTAACGGAAACTGTTAAATCGGATGAAATTACTCAAATCATCCGAATTATTTTCGGATGATTTATTTTTACCTGTTTAACTCAGTTATATGAAAACAGTTCATTTTTAGGGTTTTTATACACCAGTCAGCTCGTTTAGGCGAACTTTACCGGTTTACGCGTTTTAAACTTTAAAAGTTTGTTTTTATTTTCTTTTTAGCACAAATAATTATCAGTTTAATCTCGGATCTTGAAATTTTGCAAAAACCACTTTTTGACAGTGGGGAATTTTATAAAAATATTTCCAGAATTAATTTTTATATTTAAAATTTATTTATTTATTTTTAAACACCATTTAAACACTAAATATGTCGTAAATAACAAACGACCTTAGAAAAATCCCAAATTTTTCCTGGATGACCCCTGCCATCCACATAGTCCCCTGTAATTTTTCCAGAACCAAAATCTCTTTTTACATGCCATTTTCACTAAAACCGAGCTAGAAAACCCTAGAACTTGTTTAACCGAAAAGCCTACTTATACTTCTCCAACTGACCTAAAATTTTGTGTGTGACTTTTACATGTTATAAAAATCTTATCTGGAATTTTCCAGAATTTATCATGATATTTAAATATTTTTCACCATTTTTAGCCAAAACCGAGCATTAAATTCACCAAATATTCATCCTTTGTCTAAAAATTACCAAATTTTCACAGATCTCATATTTTCATGTGTAGATCATCTCTGTGAAATTTCGTAGCCTAACTCTAAATGTACCATAATCTGTCCCAAAACACATACACCATATAAAAACCGAACTACCTTGTGTTCTTAGCTTCAAATCGCAAGGATCTTGCTTTTTAGCCTTTGTTAACCACTAGATACAACACCTAAAAGCACAATAACACCACACCAAGCAAGTTACACCCACAATCAAGCCATTTCTTTCATGGGTTCGGTTATGACTTAAAAACAAAGATTTAAACCGTAAAAATTCGTTTTTGGTTCGTTTAATTCCTTTCTTGGACCAAGATCCCTTGTATAACCCGTATACATCACTTAATCATGCAAGAATCGGTTTTCATCTCGGTTTTTCACCCTTTTTTACTTGGAACCTCATTTTCTTGCAAATAAACTCAAGAAAAGAAGATGAAAACATAAATGACTCGATTTTTACCTTGCTTTTCTTGCTACAAATCCGGGTTTTTAGTTCATAATGTGGAGAGAATTGATGAATGTTGAAATGTTGTTTACAAAAAAAAAATAACAAAGGCTAGGGGTTATACCCCCAAGCCGATCGGACCAAAGAGGGGAGGTGGGGTGGGACCCACCTTTCCATTTCTAGCCACTCATTTAGATTTTGGAAATCCAGATAATGTTTTGAATAATCTGGTTCAGTTCGTTTTTCGGTTAAATGTTTAATTTAACTTAAAACGAGGCTAAAACGGTCGTTTTCGGCTTAAAAATGAAATTTATATAAAACCAATTTAAAAACTTTAAAAAACTTAAACCATGACTTTTATTAACTTAAAACATCATATTATTAATAATTGCGCATCTTTTTCGGCTTGATCGATCGTCTCTTGCTCGGTTTGGTATTAAAGGTTTCGTTTAACGTACCGACGTACCATTAAATCGAAAATTCTTTTTCTGTGCTTTAATTCACTTATCCCAAAGCTTTAATACTTCGTAAACATCACTAAATATCATATATCTCGTCTATAATGTAATCCTTGATTCGTTCGGGTTTCAATAACCGTTAATCAGTTAGTCGTATTTCCAATACGATTAACTGTATAATCGAGTATAATCCGTACTGTGAATCATACATACTCGTATAAACGCATTATAATTCATATATTCATTATTAAATAACACATAAATAGTATATACCGGTTAGGGTATACCTGATTTTGCCGGAATCGTTACACATAACAAACTTTTCCACGTGGCATTCTGTGTCAGAGTTTGTTACAGACGGTTGTAACAACCTGATTCGTTATAGTTGATTCGCTATCAACTGTAACTGGTTCGTTATCTCATTTCGCTAAGTTTTCCTTGTTGATTCGTTACTAATTATCTTCTAATTCGCTAAGCTGATTATTTGTGATTCGCTTAGTCATTCGTTGATTGATTCGTTAAACTCAATTCTGATTCGTTGTCTGATCAATCTTAACTTCGTTAAAATTTGATTCGTTATTTTACTGTTCACAGTTCGCTACAACTGTTCACAATTCGCTACAACTGTTCACAGTTCGTTAAACCTTATTTGTTGTTTGATTCGTTACACCTTTGAATTTTAAAATTTGTCAAAAATGGCCGGTATGTATGCATTGGCATCTCAAAACATGTTGATGCAACAAATATTACAACTTGATACCGAGATAGGTTCACATTCTAAATGTCCAAGATTGATGAAGTTTAGTGACCTTGCCAAGTGGGAAACTCGGTTTCGTGCACATTTGGGGTCTGTTCACCCGGATTGCTCATATTGTCTCGATGAAGTTTATAAGGAACCCTTAATTGGTGATGATACCATTGGTTTTGTTCCTAAAGCTGTTTCTCAATATTCTGAAGAAGAGAAGAAAGCTTTGGAAATTGAAACAAAAGCTTATTCCACTCTCACTATGGCATTGCCAGAAAATATCTTTCATCAGGTGGGTAATATTAAAAGATGTGCTTCTCTATTCCAACATCTCCGTATGAGAAGTATGGGGAACACAGCTGAGAGTAAGCAAGTGATGATTAAATTTCAGTTTCGAAACTTTAATCTGTTGAAGGGAGAAACGGTTGAAGAGATGATTACAAGGTTTATTCACTTAATTGCTGAAATGGACAAGATGAAATTGGAAATTTCTGAAACAGATAAAATTGACACTATTAAGAGTGTGCTTCCAAGTTCTTATTCAACATTTCTCATGGTCTTAAAAGAGAATGACTACTTCTTAAACGAAGACTTGACTGCACTTGAATTTTTACAAAAGATCGAAGCTAGAGAATATGATCTTAAGTGTCAAAAATCTTCCAAGGAAAATCAAGATCCAGCTTTCTATGGTGGAAGTATGCCTCTTAGTTCAACGATCTCTCCAATCAATGCTTTTCTTACTCAAGTGGCAAGTGAAAAAGAATCAACTATGTTCAATGATCTAAAAGTTTGTTTCTATTCTGTTGGTAATTCTGGATTGTCTGGTGGTTCTGGAAGTTCAACTACTACTAATCCATTTTCTTCACCACCTAGTGTTAATATGAAGTAAGATGAGCAAAACTTTGCTTTACTGACAGCTTTCATGTCTTCATATGAAAACTTGGTAAGTAGTAAGATTGCCACAAGTGATTTAACTGATGAGGACTATGATCAGATAGATCCTGATGATTTGGAAATCATGGATTTAAAATGGAACATGGCTATGATCGTCCGTAAAGTTAAAAGATTCATGCAGAGAACTGGAAAAGATCTTCCATCTTTAAACAAGAAGTTGGGTTTTGACAAGTTGAAAGTAAAATGATATAATTGTCAAGAATTTGGACATTTCGCAAAGGAATGTGACAAACCAAAGAAAGAATACACTGGTCCTCGTGGTCAACATCAAAATTCTTCTACACCACGAGGTAGTGATGATGAAAAGAAACCATACTCTTCTACAACACAAGCAATGTTAGCAGATGGTAATGACTGGTCACAACGGTTACTATGTAATGATGCTCAAGCAAATTTGGCTATGTTTGAGTTACACAAAGATTGTCAAGATATAAGTGGGAGTGAGATGTCTTCTGATAATAATTCTGGATCTGATTATGACGACTCTTGCGACAAGCCTCCAACAGTATTTGCTTGCATGGCCAAAATCAATGAGGTTAGTCACTCTATCTCTGCTACTTCATCTGTTAAAGTATTATGTGTTGATTGTGAATCTAACAAACCTAAGTTAGATGCTATGAAAAATCAAAATGATAATCTTATAAGAGAAATTGCTTCTCTGAAGGATACTTATCGACAATCTCTTGAATTTCAAATAATATCTCTAGAAAAGATTGAAGCATTTTCGTCAAGTAACCACGATCTCAAAGCTGAGTTATCTGTGAAAATGACAATTAATGACCAAAAGTTTCAAGAAATTCTGAAACATCGTTCAAAGATAACCGAGCTTGAGAATGAGGTTCTTGAGTTGAAGAACAAACTGGGAAAGTTTAGAAATTCTTCTTTTTTGTTAAATGAAATTATTGAAATATCTGGTAAACAAAAGGATTCTAAGAAAGGTATTGGTTTTGTTGAAATTCCACCTCCATTTCACAATGATTACAAAATTAATCCTTTTGCTAGAAAAGAAGAGGATTTGATTGAGAAAGAAACTGGGATTTCTGAAAAACCTAAACCAGTTAAACCAGAAATATCAGTTAACACAGAAAAATCAGTTAAAACAGAAACTGTTAAGACCCAGGTTGCTCCTCAAAAACCTCATGTTCAAAGTAAAAAGGTCTTTGTTGAGAATGATGACAAAGTGATTATTGAGGACGTGTTTGAACATGAGATTATACACAAGAATAAGAACATCCCAAGTTCAAATCATATTCTTTGCAAACCTCAAGAATTTGAGGAAGCTGTGTATGGTTCATTCAAGTCTCACATGAAAAATGAAGAACCGGTAAAAACTATACCAGTAAAGGCAAAGAAGTCAGATAAACCAAAGATTTCTGATGAGGACTTAATGTGATTTGTTAATCCTCCTAGTTCTAAGCCTTCACTAGTTAGAGTTTTTAAATTAAAAGGGATGGATACGATGTTCACAGAAAAAGATATTCCAATAAGCATCATTAAACCTGAACTTATTGAGAGTGTCTATTTCAATGAAACGTCACAGATTCAAGATCTTGAACGTCGATATGCTCAAGGAAAAACATCAGTTCCATCTGACCCATTGACTAAGGCAAAGCAAGTTTTAAAACAAGCTAAGAAAATCAACTTTGTGAAGTCAACTGGGACAGACACATTGAAAATTTTTTCAAATTGTTTTAATTTGGATTTTTACTTGAAAAAGAAATCTGAATTATCTGATGAGTTTGCTAAGAGCATGACCAAGAATGTGAGCCATCATCAAACTTCTACGTCATTCATTCCAAATACCTCACAACAACATCGTGTAGACATGCGAAGCTGTTTTCTTTGCGGTCAACTTGGTCATGTTGTGAGGGATTGTAATCAGAAGAGCTATCAGAATCTTCATCCTTTTATCAAGGACCACTCTAAGCCGGCTCCTTTGGTTAAAGAGATTCTGAAACGACCTGTGTCGTATGCTGATGATACTCATATTATGTTCTCTAATGTGAATCCACGGAAGGTTATTCATGTTAATGAGATACATGGTCAGGTTAAACCAAAGTTTGTCCCGCATGAGCCAATTTGTAGGAACACGAATTCAAACATTGTTCAAGCAGCGTACTTAAGACGAAAGTCTAGGAAGCCAGTAACTTATTCACAAGTGGCTGAACAACATTTGAACTCTGTTAAAGTTAATGATCAAAGAGAAAACCAAAAGGTGCCCAAGACTGAGGCCTGGGCTGCCTTTTTGAACTAATCATCTTTATTTTGTGTGTAGGGTACATCCAGGACTGTGTCTGGTGAAAACTGGATAATGGATAGTGGATGTTCTCGTCATATCACTGGGAATCTCGACCTATTAACCAACGTGAGGAATATTCAAGGGGGTTATGTGGCATTTGCTGAGAATTCTGAGGGCATGATCACACAAGAGGGTGAAGTTTCAAATGGTCATATTACGTTTGAGAAAGTAAATTATTGTGATAAAGTGGAACATAACTTATTAAGTGTATCGCAGATTTGTGATAAAAAGTACACAACGATATTTACTGACAAGGAATGTCTTATCTTGAAACCGGGTTATGTTATTCCCGAGGACATGGTTGTCATGCGATCACCACGATCAAATGATATTTATGTCTTGAACATGAGCTCTAAGATATCCACATCGATCGAAACATGTTTTGTTTCGAAGGCAACCGAGAAAGACTCGATTCTATGGCATCGTAGAATGGGTCATATACATGTTAGAAAGATGAATTATTTGATGGCTAATGATTTAGTGGAAGGTGTCTCGTTGAAAAATTTTAAATTATCCGATCACTGCGTTGCATGTAAAAAGGGCAAGCAGAAGAAGAAAATACATCCTTCTAAATTATTGAATTCCATTAATACTCCTCTTGAACGACTTCATATGGATTTATTTGGTCCTGTGAATCGTGCGAGTATTTCTGGGGATTGGTATTATCTTGTGGTGACTGATGATTATTCGAGATACTCATGGGTGTTTGTAAGGCCCCGTTACCGGAAGCCCTACTTTCGCGTTGGATTTACTCATAAACACAGTTCTAAATATCAGAGTTAATTTAAACATTTACGCGGAATATGAAACTTTCATAAAACATTACATAATTCATAACTTGTCTCAAAACATCCTTTGTTTTTCACATTAAACTATTAAAATTAAAACGTCATAAGTCTTCAGATGCCAGACTCTCGTTCAGTGCCATGTGTCCCCTCAAGCGAGCTGCCTCATTCTACTCACCTGCGTGCATACTAAAAGTCAGCTATGCTGAGTGAGTTCTAGATAATCACATAATCATACCCTTCACATAACAATATATTCATCCTTTCATTCATACTTTTATACTTTCATACTTTCTTACTTTCTTACATTCATACTTTCTTACTTTCATACTTTCTTACTTTCTTTTGTATTAACTTACTTTCATATCTTATGTTATAAAGAGCATTACGCCCTACATTCCTCGAGTATTATTAGGGCTCGGTACCCTCCTTCCTCGAGTATTATTAGGGCTCGGTACCCTCTTTCCTCGAGTATTATTAGGGCTCGGTACCCTCCTTCCTCGAGTATTATTAGGGCTCGGTACCCTCCTTCCTCGAGTATTATTAGGGCTCGGTACCCTCTTTCCTCGAGTATTATTAGGGCTCGGTACCCTCTTTCCTCGAACATTAGTAGGGTTCGGTTCCCTAGTTCTCGAATATTAGTAGGGTTCGATTCCCTCTTCGTTACCATACAACCATACATTATCATTTCTTTCTTTTATTATCTTTATCACGTTCATACACGTAAACATACATATCATACTTACCTTACACATAGCGTTACAACCTGACAGTACGTGCAATATCCGAAGATCGTTCACGTAACATCAAGCAATCATTCATACATATCATATCATTCACATAAGGCATACACTTATCTCTTAGGATAAGCGTATTAACAACATATTGAGTATGCACACAGCCCCGAAAACATAACACATAAGGGGGCTAGAAACTCACCTGAACACGGTTACGTTCTCCGTTGATTGTAATTCCTTTCTTTAACTGGGCTCGGCTAACTGTATAATATTTACACATATCAATTAACTACTACTACTCGTTTTCGATAACTGCCTTAACACATTTTCCATTAGGTTTTTAATTCATTTTATAAACGAACTTCACTTCAGGCGAAGTTAAACCTTAGGCGAACTTGGAAACAACTTGGTTCTGGCTTGATTCGGTCGAATAGGGACATATTCGATCGAATCTGAGGCACACTCGATCGAACTAGACACACACTCGATCGAACCAGCTGGGAAAACTCGTTCGATCGAACATGGCACTCGTTCGATCGGATAGATACTCGTTCGATCGAATACGGATCTCATTCGGTCGAATGAGGCGGAGACCATTCGGTTGCTTTCTTATTCGATCGAATGGACTGGTTCGATTGACTCATTCGATCGAATGGACTGATTCGATTGACTCATTCGATCGAATGGACTGATTCGACGCCTTCAAGCTGGGCGACGGAGAAACCTACGGGTTTTTTCCGGATTTTCCAGATTTTGACCCAAAATCGAAGTTTTTGACATGGAAATGTTCGGGATTGAAAGGGCTATCGATTCCCAGTGATTTTAAACATCAAAAGTTGCATTTTGACACCAAAACAAGACGGTTTTTGACCCTAAAACTCAAGTTACGAAAATGGGAGTTTTTGCTCGATTTGAGGCCGAAAATGGTTATGAAAACGGATGATTTTCGAGAGGGACTTACCAAAAACGATTAGGAACAAGATTGTGGACTCGGATTTGTGACTCGAGAACTTTCTCTCTCTAGTTTCTCTCTCTAGAATTGAGAGTGTTTGGGTGTGGGAGTGGAAGGGAGTTAGTGACAAATTGGAGGTAGGGACTTGGTAGTAACTCTCGAGCCCACGGGCCCAAGGCCCATTCTCATTTAACCCATCTTACGTAATCTAAGCCCATGACCCGTTCCTTACTCGACATTAAATAACTAAAACGTGAAATCACTAAACATAACTTTCTTTTATTTATCATTATAAAAATTTTAGGATGTTACAAGTCTTCCTCCCTTAAAGAGGTTTCGTCCCCGAAACCTAACTATTACATAAACAAACTAGGGTAAAACTTGCGCATCTCATCCTCAACTTCCTAAGTAGCATCTGATCCCTTGCGGTGTTTCCATATCACTTTGACCAAGGGTATGACCTTATGACGAAGCTGCTTCTCCTTGCGATCAACGATCTTTATCGGTTGCTCGATGTAGTTCAATTGTTCATCAACCTCGATGTCCATTAATGGCACGTGAGACGTGTCATCAGCTAGACACTTCCTCAGATGAGAAACATGGAAGGTTGAATGAATTCCATCTAACTCATCGGGTAAATCCAGTTTGTAAGCTACTTCACCCACACGTTTTACAATCTTGAACGGTCCAATGTACCTCGGACTCAACTTTCCTCTTTTCCTAAAACGGATAATCCCCTTCCAAGGCGAGACCTTAAGCATCACATTGTCACCAACGTTAAACTCAATTGGTCGTCGCCGCTTATCTGCATAAGACTTTTGTCTGTCTTGAGCGGCTTTCATTCTTGTTTTGATCTGATCGAACTTTGAAGACGTTTCTTGAACCACTTCTAGGCTTCCCATTTCTTTCTGACCAATCTCACCCCAACACACCGGGGTTCTACATCGTCTACCGTACAACATCTCAAACGGTGGCATACCGATACTTGAATGGTAACTGTTGTTATAGGAGAACTCTGCCAGATGCAGATGATCATCCCAACTTCCACCAAAATCTAAAACACAAGCACGTAGCATATCCTCAAGGGTTTGGATCGTCCGTTCGGACTGTCCATCAGTTTGAGGATGATACGCCGTACCGATGTTCAACCTCGTCCCCATAGCTTCATGAAATTTCTTCCAGAACCTCGAAGTAAACCGTGTATCCCTATCAGACACGATCGATAACGGTACTCCATGCTTGGTTACCACTTCCTTGATGAACAAGTTTGCTAACGTTTCTGACGAGATGGCCTCTCATATGGGCAGAAAGTGAGCACTCTTGGTCAAACGGTCCACAATCACCCAGATGGTATCATGTTGCTTAGCCGTACGAGGTAGCTTAGTTATGAAATCCATGGTGATGTGTTCCCATTTCCACTCAGGTATCTCTAGCGGTTGCATCTTCCCATAAGGCTTTTGATGTTCGGCTTTGACTTGTAAGCAAGTTAAGCACTTACCAACATAATCTACTACATCATTCTTCATTCCTGGCCACCAGTAATCTTTTTTCAAGTCTTGATACATCTTTGTAGCTCCAGGATGGATTGAATACCTTGACTTATGAGCTTCATCTAAGATTCGACTTCTAAGATCACCATGGCGTGGGATCCACATACGGTCGAACCTAGTTTTAACTCCATGAGTGTTTTCCACCAACTCATCTTGCTGGCCATAAATCCTTTCTTTCTTTACTAACCCTTCATCTACTAACACCTCTAACTGCACTTCGATGATTTCTTCAAAAAGACTTGAGTTCACAATCAGCTTGTATGTCTTTACGGTTGCAAGGACTTCCTCATTCTTACGACTTAGCGCATCAGCGACCACGTTAGCTTTACCGGGGTAATACTTAATCTCACAGTCGTAATCCTTTATCAATTCTAACCATCTTCTCTGCCTCATGTTCAATTCTTTCTGCTCGAAGAAGTACTTTAAACTCTTATGATCGGTATAGATAGTACACTTAGTGCCGTACAGATAATGCCTCCATATCTTAAGAGCATGCACTACAGCTGCTAACTCCAAATCATGCGTCGGATAAGTACTTTCATGGACCTTCAACTGTCTGGACGCGTATGCTATCACCTTCCCTCGTTGCATCAACACGCAACCTAATCCTTGATGCGAAGCATCAGCACAAACAACGAAATCCTCGTCACCATCGGGTAGAGTAAGGATTGGAGCTTGCGTGAGTCTCTTCTTCAATTCTTCAAAGGCTTCTTCTTGAAATTTTCCCCAGCTGAATACTATCGACCTTCGGGTCATACCGGTCAGCGGTGCGGCTATCTTGGAGAAACCTTCGATGAATCTCCTATAGTAGCCAGCTAACCCTAGGAAGCTTCGTATATCCGTCGGATTCTGCGGAGTCTTCCAATTCGTTATCGCTTCAATCTTAGCTGGGTCCACGGTAATCCCCTCCGGATTAACCACATGACCTAAAAATTGCACTTCTCTTAACCAGAACGCGCACTTCGAAAACTTGGCGTACAACTTCTCTTTCTTCAGAACTTCCAATACTTCTCTCAGATGCTCGGCATGGTCAGACTCACACTTTGAATAAATCAATATATCGTCAATGAAGACGATAACCGACTTATCCAACATCGGCCGACACACCCTATTCATCATGTCCATAAATGCTGCAGGAGCATTGGTTAGACCGAATGACATTACGAGGAACTCGTAGTGTCCATACCGCGTTCGGAACGCTGTCTTAGGGATGTCTGCCTCTTTCACCCTCAGCTGATGGTAGCCTGATCTGAGATCTATTCGTGAGAACCAACTTGAACCTTGCAGCTGGTCAAACAGATCATCAATCCTTGGCAACGGATATCTATTCTTTACCGTAAGCTTATTCAACTCACGATAGTCTATGCACATTCTCATACTTCCATCCTTCTTTTTCACGAACAATACTGGTGCGCCCCACGGGGAAACACTCGGTCTGATAAAACCCTTGTCGAGGAGTTCTTGCAGTTGGGACATCAATTCCTTCATCTCGGACGGTGCTAGACGGTAAGGCGCTTTCGCGACGGGCTGGGCTCCTGGTACTAGATCTATCTGAAATTCTATCTCTCGCTCAGGTGGCAACCCCGGAAGATCCTCAGGGAATACTTCTGGGTAGTCCCGCACAATAGGAACATTCTTCATTTCTTTCGTCTCGGCCGTAGCGTTGACAACATACGCCAGGTAGGCACCACACCCTCGCCTTAGCAAACCCTCAGCTTTTATCATCGAAATGACATTAAGCCCAGAACTTTCCTTATCACCATAAACCGTTACCGCGCTACCATCCGATGACTTTAACCTTATAATCCTACTCTTACATACTATCTGAGCCTCAAACTCAGACAACCAATCCATACCCAAAACCACATCGAACCCTCCCAAGGTCATAACGTACAAGGTAATCGGGAACTCATGCCCTTCCAATTCTATCGTACAGTTCTTAACCATCTTCGTTATTTTAACCGAAGTGTCACTAGCGGTTTCTACTACAAAAGTTTCGGACACTCGGCAGCCTTTCATTTTAGCGAGTTTACTAAATGTCGTAGCTACAAAACTTCTATTCGCACCAGAATCAAATAATACTAAAGCAGAAATGCCGTTTACTAGGAACGTACCAGTCACAACATCAGGAATCTGCTTGGCTTGTTCTTGGGTCAGCATGTAGGCTCTAGTTCTTGGCCTAGCTTGATCGGCATCCTTCTTTCTACTACCTCCAGCTTCACTTTCGGTACACTCCCTAGCAAAATGACCCGTCTTACCACACTTGTAGCATGCAGGCTTAGAACTGCACTCATGAGCATAATGACCTGCCTTCCCACACTTGTAGCAAACATTCGACCCAAATTTACATTCTCCGGCATGTATCTTTCCACACTTATGACATGTATCCGAACCCTTTCCCCACCTACACTCACCACTGTGCGCCTTGCCACAAGTCTTGCACGACCTGTTCTCCCAAACTCTCGGCTGTTTGTTCTTAGGGTTCCACATCTGGGTACCGGGTCGTTTAGCAGGAGCGACCCATTTCTTCTCTTTCTTCTCATCTCCCACCACCACATCATCCGCAACCAAGTCTGCATAAACCATTTCTGCGAGTTCGACAGCAGAATCGAAAGTAGTAGGTTTACTTGTTCTGACTAACATGCGAACTCTCTGCGGTAATCCCCTCACATAACACTTGATCCTTTTTGCCTCAGTGTTGACCATATCGGGCACCAACCTAGACATTCGATTGAACTCGGTGGTGTACTCACGATGTGTCATTGTCCCAGCTTTCAAGTTTAAGAATTTCATCTCCGCCCTTTCAACCTCGGCGTCAGCACAGAACTTCATCATCACTAACTCTTTCAGATCATCCCACCTCATCTCTTTGAGCTCTTCACGGGTCTTCCTCTGCTCCACACTCTCCCACCAATACATAGCCTCGTCTACGAATGACTGAGTAGCATAACCCACAGCTTGGTCGGGGCGGCATTCGCTAATGCGGATAACCTTGTCCATAGCGGTTATCCATTGGAGAGTAGCGATTGCGTCTCCCAACCCGGTCAGCTTTGGCGGGTCGCATCCTTTGAAGGACTTATAGCTGCACCCACCTTGTCCTCTTCTCCCATCATCGACTTTCACAGACTTATCCCCACTCGAGGCCCCTCTTTCACCTTCCCCATCCTTCCTACCATCACCACCCGCCCCTTCAGCAGTTCGTTCACGGCTTCCAGCAGATCCTTCGGGATTCAGGTTCTTCACAGCAGCAACCACAGCCTGAACAATGGCTGCTTGAACTGCAGGGCTAAGTTGAACTTCTTCGTTGTTGTTCTGGTCTCCTCCAGCTGCGCTTCCTTCATCTTCGGTGTGGGAAGCTTCTTCTACCGAGGGTTGCCGGACAAGACGAGGCCTGCCACGACGTCCAGTGCGACCCCCAGTTCCAACAAATTCTCCAGCTCCCGCATTAGTATTCTAAAAGGGAAAACACAAACATCATCACTCAAGGAACTATTTAGTACAAGGATAGTAAGGCTAACAGGTAATAACAGTGGCCAGTTGTGATTAGCTGATCACGTTACCTTCCGTGTCCTATACACTTCCCTTTATGAGTCTATTTGTGCTGGTTCTACTTAAGCAGTTTGTCAAATCAAACAATCAATTATTCCTATCCCTGACGTTCACATATCTTTCCTTTCTCATTAACATATATCATTTAATCATACACCTTACCTTTACCATTCTCGCTTGAGCAACACATGGCATTCTTGAACTGGCATCTTCTTTCCTTTCTTATTTATATCCCATACTCCGTTCGAGTCTAAGCATGTAGGATGCTTAAATCTCTCGAACTTTGCTCTGATACCAACTTGTAAGGCCCCGTTACCGGAAGCCCTACTTTCGCGTTGGATTTACTCATAAACACAGTTCTAAATATCAGAGTTAATTTAAACATTTACGCGGAATATGAAACTTTCATAAAACATTACATAATTCATAACTTGTCTCAAAACATCCTTTGTTTTTCACATTAAACTATTAAAATTAAAACGTCATAAGTCTTCAGATGCCAGACTCTCGTTCAGTGCCATGTGTCCCCTCAAGCGAGCTGCCTCATTCTACTCACCTGCGTGCATACTAAAAGTCAGCTATGCTGAGTGAGTTCTAGATAATCACATAATCATACCCTTCACATAACAATATATTCATCCTTTCATTCATACTTTTATACTTTCATACTTTCTTACTTTCTTACATTCATACTTTCTTACTTTCATACTTTCTTACTTTCTTTTGTATTAACTTACTTTCATATCTTATGTTATAAAGAGCATTACGCCCTACATTCCTCGAGTATTATTAGGGCTCGGTACCCTCCTTCCTCGAGTATTATTAGGGCTCGGTACCCTCTTTCCTCGAGTATTATTAGGGCTCGGTACCCTCCTTCCTCGAGTATTATTAGGGCTCGGTACCCTCCTTCCTCGAGTATTATTAGGGCTCGGTACCCTCTTTCCTCGAGTATTATTAGGGCTCGGTACCCTCTTTCCTCGAACATTAGTAGGGTTCGGTTCCCTAGTTCTCGAATATTAGTAGGGTTCGATTCCCTCTTCGTTACCATACAACCATACATTATCATTTCTTTCTTTTATTATCTTTATCACGTTCATACACGTAAACATACATATCATACTTACCTTACACATAGCGTTACAACCTGACAGTACGTGCAATATCCGAAGATCGTTCACGTAACATCAAGCAATCATTCATACATATCATATCATTCACATAAGGCATACACTTATCTCTTAGGATAAGCGTATTAACAACATATTGAGTATGCACACAGCCCCGAAAACATAACACATAAGGGGGCTAGAAACTCACCTGAACACGGTTACGTTCTCCGTTGATTGTAATTCCTTTCTTTAACTGGGCTCGGCTAACTGTATAATATTTACACATATCAATTAACTACTACTACTCGTTTTCGATAACTGCCTTAACACATTTTCCATTAGGTTTTTAATTCATTTTATAAACGAACTTCACTTCAGGCGAAGTTAAACCTTAGGCGAACTTGGAAACAACTTGGTTCTGGCTTGATTCGGTCGAATAGGGACATATTCGATCGAATCTGAGGCACACTCGATCGAACTAGACACACACTCGATCGAACCAGCTGGGAAAACTCGTTCGATCGAACATGGCACTCGTTCGATCGGATAGATACTCGTTCGATCGAATACGGATCTCATTCGGTCGAATGAGGCGGAGACCATTCGGTTGCTTTCTTATTCGATCGAATGGACTGGTTCGATTGACTCATTCGATCGAATGGACTGATTCGATTGACTCATTCGATCGAATGGACTGATTCGACGCCTTCAAGCTGGGCGACGGAGAAACCTACGGGTTTTTTCCGGATTTTCCAGATTTTGACCCAAAATCGAAGTTTTTGACATGGAAATGTTCGGGATTGAAAGGGCTATCGATTCCCAGTGATTTTAAACATCAAAAGTTGCATTTTGACACCAAAACAAGACGGTTTTTGACCCGAAAACTCAAGTTACGAAAATGGGAGTTTTTGCTCGATTTGAGGCCGAAAATGGTTATGAAAACGGATGATTTTCGAGAGGGACTTACCAAAAACGATTAAGAACAAGATTGTGGACTCGGATTTGTGACTCGAGAACTTTCTCTCTCTAGTTTCTCTCTCTAGAATTGAGAGTGTTTGGGTGTGGGAGTGGAAGGGAGTTAGTGACAAATTGGAGGTAGGGACTTGGTAGTAACTCTCGAGCCCACTGGCCCAAGGCCCATTCTCATTTAACCCATCTTACGTAATCTAAGCCCATGACCCGTTCCTTACTCGACATTAAATAACTAAAACGTGAAATCACTAAACATAACTTTCTTTTATTTATCATTATAAAAATTTTAGGATGTTACAGTGTTATTTATGAGTTCGAAAGATCAAACACCGGTTTTGGTACAAAACCTTATCACCAAGATCGAATCACTGTACAAACAAAAGGTGAGGAGAATCCGAAGTGATAATGGTACAGAATTCAAAAACACTGTATTGGATTTCTTTTGTACTCACAAAGGAATTCATCGAGAATACAGTGCACCTTATGTACCTCAACAAAATGGTGTTGCTGAACGAAAGAATCGAACCTTGATTGAAGCTGCACGTACAATGCTCGCAGATTCTAAGCTTCCCGTCCAATTATGGAGTGAGGCGGTGAATACAGCTTGCTATACTCTTAATTGGGTTCTAACAGTTAAAAGACTCAAAAAGACAAGCTATGAGTTATTGAATAATCGAAAACCTAATTTAAAGTATGTGGAACCTTTTGGGTGTCCTTGTACTATGTTGAAGAAGGATGCGGATAAATTTGAAGAAAAAGCTATCGAAGGGTATTTTTTGGGATATGCATCTCCAAAGAAAAGGGTATTCAATTTTACATCTGGTTGTGTTGAAGAATGGTACCATGTGGACTGTCAAAAGTACACAACTCCTCCTCAAGGGAAAGGTCCCGATTGGATGTTTGACTACGATAGTTTATTTAATTCATTTACTCCATCAACTGAACACATTGACGAAGACCTGGTTCGAGCATACTTTGAAGATCATTTGGCAATTCCATGATTTTCAAGTTCTAATGATGTTGCAGCTCAACCTAATGCTCCAACTGAGGAACCTCAAGTTGCTTATCCAGTGGCTATCAATAATGTTTCCACTTCTTCTGATGATGATCAAGCTGACGATCAAGTTATTAACCTTGACAGTGATAATGTTTCATCTCCTGAACTTGGTGAACATTACACTAACTTATTTGAAAATGTTGTTGTTCCTGAGAATCCCACTCTTCGGATTCATGAATATCATCCACAAGAAAACATCATTGGAGAACTTGATGTGGGCGTTCGTACACGTCATCAAGTTGCTTCGTCAAGTGATAATAACATATTGTGTGCTTACACTGATTTACATTCATCGGGAATTGCAAATCTTGCTAAATTCACTTGCTTTCTATCTCAAGTTGAGCCAACGACAGTTCGTAAGGCTCTTGAAGATCCTTCTTGGGTAGAAGCTATGCAGGAAGAATTACAACAATTTGCACGATTGGGTGTTTGGGATTTAATAGACAAGCCTGCTAGAGTCAAGAAAGTGATTCCGACTAAGTGGGTATATAAGTGTAAGAAAGACGATCGAGGTGTGATTGTCAGAAACAAGGCACGTCTAGTGGTGCAAGGGTTTCATCAGCAAGAGGGTATTGATTACACAGAGGTATATGCTCCAGTTGCAAGATTAGATTCGATTCGAATATTCCTGGCCTATGCAGCTTACAAGAATATCAAGGTCTACCAAATGGATGTTAAGAGTGATTTTCTCAATGGTTAACTACACGAAGAGGTGTTTGTCCAACAACCACCTGGTTTTGAAGATACTGAGTATCCGGACCGTATTTACCGATTAAACAATGCCCTGTATGTTCTACATCAAGCCCCGAGAGCTTGGTATGGTACGCTTGACGACCATCTGACTGATACTGGCTTCAAAAGAGGGACTGTCAACTACACTCTATTTCATAAAACTGTTGGTGATGATCTTCTCCTAGTCCAGATTTATGTTGATGATATTATTTTTGGGTCTACAAACGACACATTGTGTAAGGAGTTCGAGAAGTCCATGCAAACAAAGAACGAATTGAGTTCGATGGGAGAGACGAATTTCTTTTTAGGGCTGCAGGTTCACCAGTCTGCTAACGGAATCTTCATTCATCAGACTAAGTATGTGAACGACGTCTTGAGCCGATTCAAGATTTCTGCCGGAAAAATACCTTCTACTCCTCTCCCCGCGGGTCACAATTTATCATCGGATGAATTGAAGGATACCGTTGATCCAACCCTCTATCGTGCCATGATCGGATCTTTAATGTATCTAACGGCTTCTCGCCCTGATGTTATGTTTGCTGTTTGTCTTTGTGCTAGGTAACAAGCAAGTCCACGAGTGACTCACCTAGATGCAGTCAAGAGAATTCTTCGGTATTTAAGGGGAAATCCAGACATCGGGTTGTGGTACCCCAAGGATAATACTTTTGATCTTACTGCTTATTCAGACTCGTACTATGGAGGTTGCAAGATCAACTTCAAATCAACGATTGTAGGATGTCAATTTTTAGGAAACCGGCTTGTTTCCTGGCAGTGTAAGAAGCAGACAACGGTCTCCACTTCAACCGCCGAATCTGAGTATGTTGCAGCCTCGAGTTGCTGTTCCCAGGTTTTGTGGATACAACAACATCTTCGCGACTACGGTTTGAAGTTTCTTACTACTTCTATTCTGATTGATAATTCTGCTGCAATTTCTATCACAAAGAATCCTGTACAACATTCAAAAACCAAACATATCGAAATTCGATATCAGTTTATACGGGATTGCTTTGAGAAGAAGTTGATTGACCTTGAGAAAGTACATACTGACTTTCAGAAAGCCGATTTGTTTACCAAAGCTTTTGACAAAACGCGTTTTAAATTTTTGCTTGGTTTAAACGGATTGAAGACCCTTGTTGATATCCTTAAACAAGGATGACTATCTTTATTTCTGTTATTTAGGATGACCCTCGCTGATATTCTACAAAAAACTTAATCCAAAAACATTAGAAAATTCAGAAAATAAAAAAATATTGTGATTTCTTTTCTTTAATGTTTTCCTTTAAAATATTTCTTGAAAACCAAAAACATTTAAAAATTTGAAAATCCAAAAAGAATGTACTTTTCAGTTTGTACAGAAAAATCCGAAAATCCAAAAAGACTGTGAAGTTTATTTTGTTTATAAGAATATTGTGTTTTTAAAAGTATGTATAGAGAAAATCCAAAAAGATTTTTGCATGCGTTTTCTGAAAATTATGTCAATTATCTATATTTGACGGACATGTACGTGTATATGTTTGGTCCTGACATTTAATTGTAAATGATCAGGTTAGCCATTTTCCTGATAATGGAAAATAGTTGGGGCATTCGTTATGCGTGTTTAGATTATTTTCTCGCTGAAAATTATGTCTGTTATTTAAGTTTGTGAAGCATGCTTGCATGTGTTGGTCCTATTATTCACTTGTTGAATTGATAGAACAACCATTTATTTGTAGACTTAAGTTAACTGGGGCGATTAAATTTATCTTTATTTTGTTTTATGCTCCTCAAAATTTTGAGTTTTAAAGCAAAAAGAGAATATGATAGTACATTGATTATCTTGACCCCAAGTCCAGCAAGAAGTAAGCTTAAAAGATTGTGTGCTTAATTGCATTGGTGCATTGGTAGGTCTTAAAACAACCAAGTAGAGTATAGTATGTGATATAATCATAAAGAAACGCCAAATTGAAAGGGGTGTTAGTCTCTAGCAAAGGACTCGGTGAGGATGGCAGAAATGTAATAACCAGACATACTCAAGCCTTATAGTTGTTGATCTCCAAAAACATAATAAAGCAAATAACAAGCGTTAGGATTCTGGACACTGTGAGTCTTTATGCGGCTTAATCATCTGAGTATTCATATGCATGAATATTTTATTCGCTTTTAGAGCAAACCCAAAGTCATTAAACTTGATCATTGTTGTACCTTGTACAAATCCAAATTACTGACTTGATCAAAATCCGTTGTTAGTCATACATTTTCCCTCCCTTGCGTGCGTCTTAATACCTTTAAGAAATGGACCCCAAGGGATACAATGTATGTAAGCCAACAGATGGACTCGTGCATACTCACTCTTAGTAAAGGAAACTTGATGCATTGCTCAAAATTTCTCAATTGGTATCAAAACTTTTGATCAACACTATAATGGTTTAAGTAAAGTTGGGGTGTTTTGGCAAAAATCAAATTAAGCTTGAACCGAGATTAGAGGCTGATAGTTTCTGATATTCTGTGCTATAATTGAACTAATTAATCATATCACAAAAACACTTGAAAATTTGTTATTAGATTTAAGTGGACAACAATACCAATGACCGACTTAACGCCATTCATAATATCGCTGAAATATAAAACTGTGATGGAAGGGCAATTTAGTCAATATGATTCTCTGCTCAAACTCAACAAAAACACAAAAATATGTATTGCTTTTGATTAAAAAATAAAATTCGGATATTTCTTTACATACATTCTTTAATATTTTTACGAAATACCAAAAATATTTTATTCTTAATTTACATATTATTTAAATAATTAAAGTTATGTTTCGTAAAAGTGAAACGTTTTTAAGGTATCAAAATTTTCGGGATAAACAGTTCTCGTTAATTCTTTTAAAGTTAAAATTCTTTAATGTTTTATTTAATTCATTTACTTATTTAATTTAAAATTAAATAAAATGTTTAATTCGTTAACATTCTACTTCGTTAATTATGGATAACGAACTAGGTGATTCTTTAGCGAACTGTTTTATAGTTCGCTCACCTAATTCGCTTCCGCACTCTGTAACGAATCATTCCTACTTCGTTATACATATTTAACGAATCAAAGACACTTATCATGTCTTGTTCGCTACCATAAGGTAACGAATTAGAATAGCGAATTAGCTAATTCGTTATTTAAAATTCAAACAAATTACATAATTTGTACAAAGCGTACCTCGGGTAACGTACTAGTCTATATAAGACAGAAAAAACGAATAGTCCTTAACTGTTCATCTTTTCTTTCACACTAAAGATACCCTATTCAAAATTTTCTCTGAAATCTTGACTTCAAGATTTGATATTTCAAGGATATCTTTGCGTTTCTCAGGTATAGATGGTCACGGCGATATGATTTTTGTCAAAAATGACTGAGGTTTAATAGACCATTTCTGAACTTTTATGGTTTAAGGGTTTTCCGAGTTATAAACCCGATTTATTTATGATTTATCATGTTAAATCTGCTTATTTATGATTCAATGTGATCGAAATGCGATTCCGATACACTGGGTAGACGATAATCAACGATTGATTGTTGTTTGCCGGGTCAATTGGATGCTTACGTGTTTTAGGCTCTGTTTAATGTATTGTTTGTTCTGAGTTAGGATACGGTGTTAAGCCTCAATCTTAACACCGTGAGCTTCATTTAGTGTTTCCAAGTCACATAGACCTGTTACTGTGTTTGTTTGACGATACGCATGTGTTAATTGTAGCTTGGTTTGTGTTGTTGACTATCTGTGTTCATCGCAATTTTGACTTTGACTATGAGGAGTCAAAGATTAAGTCTAACAAATTGACCATTCGTTATCCTTAACGACTTGGAACTGTTTAGTGTCCAATTCGTTAAGGACATACACGAACTAGCTCAACGAAGAATATAGTTCATGAATCAGATGTTGATTTGTTGAAAGTATAACGAACCAGATCTTTAGTTCGTTATCTTGCAAGTAATTCGCTAAGGCTACTTCGTTGGTTTATTTACCTGATAGCGAATCGCACAATTCGTTATTGAATAGTAACGAATCAGTGGGATATTTAACGAATGACATTCAATTTTACTTATGTAATTAACTTTAAAATTCATTTTTAAATTATATAAAGTATTTCAATCGTCTAAACGCGTAAATAACTTCAATACATATATTGATTGACAATGAATACACCACTTATAAATCCGTTGACATATTGTAATATTGAATACAATTCTACGTCTTCTCATATTCGTTTTTACTTATACAGTAAACATGTCTGATCAAGTAAATCAAGATCCACCAATGGCCGATTAAGGGCAACACGAACAACCACCACAGGAGCAACCTCCTCACGAACAGCATGCTGATGTTATTTTATTACCATCTAACAAAAAGCACAACATCTGTGCTTATGTTGCCTCAGACGTTGCTGACATAGTTACATTTGGAGATATGTTGGCCTTTCTAAGACGATCAGTGATACATTACGCCATCACTGCTCGACCTACGGTGTATCTAAGTATTGTCAGGCAGTTTTGGGATACTGCTGCGTATGTGGAGGAAGAGAAGCATATTCGAGCCATGATCAATGACACTTCAATTACAATTGATGTTGAAGTAATTCGTCGTGTGCTTCGATTTGCTGATACTGATGATAACCCGAGTGAATTCGATAGGCAATTGGTCAGGGGTTTGTTTACCCGTGTACGTTATGGTGGAGACGTTAATAAATCTATGCTGAACAAGAATGGATTGTGCTCACCATACAAATATCTTCTCCATGTTCTTATTCACTGTATGAGTGGCCGTCGGGGTGGCTTTGATAAATGTCGACTCAGTTTGCAATCAGCCTTTGTGGCTTTAATCCTCCATAAGCCATTCAACTACTCTAAACTTGTATTCGATCGTTTGGCAGAACAAGTTCAGCAGACGGACCAGAAGAAGAAATTTTTAATGTATCCTCGGTTTTTGCAGCTGATTATTCAAGACTTGATACCCAATTTAGCAATTGATCAAACCTTGGTGAATGATAAGCTTTATATGGAACACATGATGGCCAAAACAGTACGTAGAATGGCTATCTATCGAAAGGCAAGGCCAGCGGATAAACGAATGATTGGTCATATCGTTGATCCTAATTATGTATGTCCTTCCGAGGATCGTTGGATTCATGATGATTCAGATTCCGAGCGTGAGGAAGGTGAAGGTGGGAACGATGATGATAATGGAAATGATGGTGGTGATGGGAATGATGGTGAAGGGGGTAATGCAGGTGGAAATGGTAGTACTGGTGATGCCGCTCTTAAAGAACAACAAGATGCAGTTGATGCTGCATTAGCTGCCACCATTGCTGCTCAATTGGAAAGAAAAAGAAAAGGGAAGGCAGTGGCAACTGGTGAGCCATCAAATAAGAGACGTGTGTCTGCTGGGGCTGGTGTAATTATTGGTGTGCCTACACCTCATCAAACAACGACTCAAAGCCCAGTAGTGCCAATTACAACTAGCACTCCGGCAATGACCTTGACGACGACGGTATCACATGAGTAGTTGGGCATGATACCTCAGTCAGCATTAACTGAAATACCATTGCCAACTGATACTGTGGCTACAACTCCTCCAACCATACCTATGAGGCCTCCTCCTCCTAGTGATCTCTCATTTATGAGAATTACAAGGCCTCAAGGTCCAATCCAACCAATTCATCCATCCTTGTATGCTATGCCACCACATCGTCAGACAAAAATGCTTTTAAATCTTCACCATTTGTATGAGAACCAGATGAATGCTGATCAGTTAAATCAAGAACGTCTCATGGAGAATCAGAAGAAACTAGTCAGCTATGTTTCTTTTTGTCAAAAGGAAACAAAGGCCCTACATGAGATTGTTGAGTCTCAGGGGGTGAAGATTAAAGAACAAGAGGATCTGATTCTTCAATTGACTTGCAAAGATGATGCTTTGAAAAAGATCAAGAATAATGAGGAAGATTCTGATGATAATGAGACTGGTGCTGGTGGTGAGACTAAACAAGCTCAAGACCCTGCGTCTGGTGCGGGTACGAGTTCTGTTGACGATTCAGGGGAACAGATTATTGTGTATCGTGATTATTCGGCTGCTAAACCAATATAGATGATTGAAGCCGACATGGTAATATTTATGGATGGATCGGGGTTTATTAGAAGCATGGTGAACAAGGATGAGATAGAGGAGGGTGAGTTTGTCGATAGGTCTCTGACACGAGAGCAGATTTCCATACGGCTTGGGTTGAATGACGAACAGTTGAACGTGTTAGAAACAGAACCTGATGTCGAAGTGGTGAATGAGGAAGGTATTGAGGATGATCTGTCTAGTCAAATGAACACAGATTTTATTTACGAAGATGAGGATGTTGAGATGGAAGACGTCACGGCTGAGGAGTATCCTGACTTGTATCAACACACGAACGTTGATCAAGGTGCTCCGGTTTTTAATGAACAAACCTTTAAAGCAGCTGAGGATGATTTGGAGAAGGTGTCGAAGGGAAAGAAAGTTGTGGATACTCGTTTTGACTCTATTGTGAACCCAACTGATGCTGATATTGCTAAATGGTTCAATCATAAAGCTGCAGGTAAGATTATCAAGGCGTATCGATTTGTTGATCAAGAACGGATAGACACTACAGCTGCATGGGTCAAAGAGAATCAAGTAACTACCTTCAAGACTGTACCCAAGGTTCATGGTGACATCGTCTCATGGCTATACGACTCCGATCTTAAGGTATGTATAGTTAAGTGGGATAAGAGAGTTCAGTACTACGAGAGGATGATGGATGTTCTTACACTACCGCATTGGTATGTTCGTACCCTCGCGAGGCGTCCGTTTATCAATCGTGGTGGCATCTGGACGGCTGAGTGGTTTCATCAACACTTGCTGTTCGAAGTTAATCATGGGTTCAAGTTCTTCAAGCCCCAGGTCCCGAGACGTAAACGCATTGATGAGATTGATCCAAAGACAGGGTGGAAGAAACTTGTGCTTAAGGTTAAACCGCCGAAGACGATGAAGAGAGTGCCGGTGAAGACGATGCCCCAACAAATGCATCTCTCTTTCAACCAATGGTACTATGACAATCGTACGGGCGAGGCCGTCATTGTTTTTGGTCTAGGACTGGAGACTGAACTGATCAAGTTAATCGACCCGATGTGGTTGGTTAATTTATCTGAAACAGATAATGATGTGCTATACAGGAAGCAGATTTTGATTGAGCGCCGTGAAGATTACGACCTGGCGATGCAATTCCAACGCGTTGTGCATGTCTGTCATGAAAATGGAATTCATAGTTGCAGAGACTGGCGGTCTAAGCGCTTCAAGTAACTTAAAGACAAAGAGCTCAAGACGAGGGGGTGTCTGTTAGTGCACGGTTTTGCATCTTGAGTCTTAACCTTATTGTTAACGTTTTTGTTTAATATTTAATGTAATAATTTGTTTAATTATTATCTAGTTCGTTATGTATATAGTCTAGTTCGCTAGGGGATGTTAGCGAACTAAGACTTAACCTTATTCCTTTCTGATTCGTTAGGGGATGTTAACGAATCAGGGGGTGTTTCGTCCTATTTAATGTTTGTAACGAAGTAGGTTCTGGTTCGCTAGGGGATGTTAGCGACCAGACCTGTCTTTTATTTATAGTGAACCCTGTTCACTCATAAGTTAAGTTTTTAGAGAGTTAATTATCGAATTGCTGTCAAATCGTTCTCTCGATCTTCAACCTAATATTATACCAACTACTATAAACATATAGATTTTATATATTAATATATATATATATATATAGATTATATATATATATATATATATATATATACACACAGATATAACACTTAATCAAAGTTAATTATGAGCTAGATCTATTGATTAAGGTATTAATCGTATTAACACAGATCCGAGATCTGTTATAGTTATAGATTGATTCCCGAGTTCCAACAATTATTCTTTCTACTTCAAATTTTTCTTCTTACTATTCTGAAAACAACATCGGTTGATAATTTCCTCTTTTTCTTAACTTTATTTTAATTTCGGGACGAAATTTCCTAAAGTAGGAAAGACTGTGACATTCGCCATTTCGGTTTAATTCGTATTTGTATTTGTACGGTAAACCCGACACGTTTTATCTTTCGGATTCTTTGATATTAATAAAAATAGTGGTTTTAATGTTACAAATTCGTTTTACACTTGTTGGATCGCGAAACGTCCTTTTCAATACCTTAAAACACCCTTTTATGGCCAAAAACGACTTAAAACGAACTTCAGGAGCCTAAATCGTCAAAAAACAAAAGCTGGAGACTAAACCCCACCCCCATGGGCGCGGCGCCATGCGGAAATGAAGGGTGAGGTGGTCACGGGGCGTGGCCACCTGTCTGTAGATCCACCAGCTCGTTTTTGTTTGCATTATGCCTTGTTTGACCAATTTAACCTATCCAGTTGCTTGTAAAATCTTGAAAACAACATTATGGCCTAACCTTCACTCTTTCCCTATATAAAAAAGACCGATGCATCTCGTTTGGGTTTGTTCTTTCACCTCAAACTCTCCCCAATCTATGTTCTAAGTATTCATCTTTCAGTTCTTAATGGTTTGACTTCTCAAGGTTAAACTAATGTTAATCCTTGTTTCTAACTAATTCTTGTTAATTAAAGAATGTTATTATAGTTTTATTAAAATATATTCCCCTTCTTTCCTTGGCTTTCACTTCTCCGGCCAAGGTCGGTTTCGGTATTGCTAGGCAAGGTTACATGGAGGACTATTATAGTCCTTGTTAAACACTTTAATTCATGCTTTAATTTTGTTTAAGCTTGTTAGTATTATTTAGTTCCTAATTATTTTAGTTTCCAAATCATTTTAATAGTTCAATGGTATTTTGGTATGTGGTTACCATCCTAGGTTTCATTCCGAATCAAGAACCGAACCAAAATCGAACTTATGTTTAAATACTGTATTTGTAAACATATTGTATGTAAGACTTGAGTATTATCAATTCTAAGTTTATTGTAATGAGTTCCATGGTATTGGGTATGTGGTAACCATACTCGGTCTTATTCCGAATCAAGGACCGAACCAAGACCGAACTCTCGTTTAACTCTTTATTTAATTGTTTTAAAACAAGTTGTACGTAAGTTTTAAGTGTTTACGTTCTTTTATTTACATTTTTGTATTTGTTATTATAATATGGATTTGTTGGACCCAAGCTTGGTCACATACCAAGTCTTGAACCAACCATACCAAACAAACCGAACTAAACTGAGTTCACTCGCTTAAAACACACAATTTGTGTTTCGGGCCACCGTATCTCACATTTTCTTTTTAAGATATTTTACAAACTAATTATAAATTTTTTCTTATAGTACTTGGTATGTCGGATCCAACTTGATCTTATAACAAGCTTGGGCCGATAAAATCGAACACTTTCTTAATGTCAATGTTTGGAGTTTCTCCTTAATAGAACTTCTAACATTGGTTCAGTTTCTATTTTAAATAATTTATCTCATGATATTTATCACTTTGGAATGTCGGATTCGGACTTGACAATTTATCATGACCCGAACCGACTAACCATAACACTCGTTAAAATCCTGTCTTGGTATATCCAACAAGGGTTCGTGCACTATTGCATTAAACCAATCCCCACATATTTACTTAACAAAGGTTAATTAAAACTAATGAAACCGAGACCCGATTTCGAGCAAACTTACTTTTCAAAAACCATTACTTTAATTTTTTTATGTATTTACGCTTTAACCCTCAAACTTTAATTATTAATTTTACTTGTTGTATTATTTAACTTTAAAGCTTTTAAGACCATCTTCTAACTCAAGACCCTCTCAATCTAGTTCTTGCTCGTTGAACTTACCTTTTTGGTTTACCGCAAACCAATCCATCAAGTTACTTATTTCATGTGAGTAATCACACTCCCCCTTTTTACGCTTTTATACTTTGGGGGTGACATGCGAACCATATTCAAATTTACTTGTTTTATGATCTCATTATGAAATCCACAATTCAACATTATGTGTTGTACGAATATCTGCTCGATCTTTTTTTATGCCTCATTTTATTATGTGCACGAGTGTTTACTTTTATGTTGTTGTTGCGCCTCAATGAATATGATCATATGCTCCCCTAACTACTTTAGCCTTGTGCTAGTAGAATAGGGTCTCATTCTCCGAGTATTTTGGTTGTTCCCAAATAGAAAGGAGCCACAGTTATTTACTTTACATTTACAATGGCTGTTGCATTATTCTATTTACACATGTAAATTGTGATTTTTGCCTCATTATATACATATATCGAAAACTAGTGTATTGCTCACCAACATTCTTGTTGATCGAATATATTTTTATGCATTCTACAGGTTTATTTATAAGTTGCTTATGAATATTGAAGACTCATCACTTAAATTATACCTCTAGGATACTTTAATGAATTTAGTGTTGATGTAATTGTTTGTATCTTATCTTGAACAACTTGTATTTGTGATTATTGAATGAAGTAAACGAGTTGAGTAAATATTGTCACTTTAATAGTGTCATAGTGTTCTTGAGCAATCTGTTGCATCACGGCATGTTGCGTCGCCTTTGGTCGGGGTGTGATAGTGATAATGGTAGTGGTGGGTTGTGGTGATGGACGGTGGGTGGTGGTGGTGGTAGAAGGAGGTGGTGGGTGATGGTTGAGGTGGACGATGGTGGTTGACGGTGGTGGCGGTGGACAGTGGTGGTGGTTGATGGTGGACGTTGGGTGGTGGTGGTGCTGGATGGTGATAGTGGTAGTGGTGGGTGGTGGTAGTGGTTGTGGTAGAAGGCGGTGGTGGGTGGTGGACAATGGTGGTGGTAGTAGATGGTGGCAGCGGCATACAATGGTGGTGGGTGGTGGAGGATGTCAGTGGCAGACGGTGGGTGGTGGGGTGGGCGGTGGTGGTGGCGAACGGTGGGTGGGTGGTGGTGGTGGTGAACGGTGAGTGGTGGTGATGGTGGACTGTGGGTGTTGGTAGGGTGTGGTATTTTATAAGATCTCAGAAGTAGATGGACCAAGTCTCCACCAAGAAGAGCTTGCGCAGATGTTTTTTATTGAAATGCTTTCGAGAAAACAAATAGTCTTCAGATGATAATGTCTGCGCGTGATCTTCATTACGCAGACAAAAGAGGTTACGCAGACCTTTTCAAAAAAATGAACAAAACCTTAATATCCATCTAAACCAATATCCATATTACTTAGTTTTTAGTGATATCTCTCAACACTCTTTTATCTATTTACATTTTATGTCATAAATCTCTTACTAAAGAAGTTAGCTAACACGTTTAAACTAAAAATAACCTATTAAACCATTATAGCTAGGTTATTATCCCAACCTAGATCAGCTTCCAACATTCCGAATCCGTGAAGCTGCCGTTACAGTTTGTGACGTCCTCGTCTTGCCGTAACCTGTCACCGGCGGTCTTCTGGACACCATTTTCACCTGCAAAGGCTTACTTACTTTCTGGGTAACTTCACCATTTTCGTCATCATCTACTACTTCCACTCCGGTGGAATGAGTTGCGGCGCTGTATGCATACATCTCCGATGATGAAGCATTCTCTCAATTCATTGTTGGTAACTTGAACGAGGTTGTTTTTAGATCAGAGTTGTTGTTGCCTGGTTGCTTCAGTTTGCTGCTTCTTTCACTCTTTCTTCTCCGGATCTTGGTGGTGAGGTGTCTCGTGTTTTGACAGCGGTGGTGGTTAAACAACAACCCATTTTTAGAAACATGAAATTTAGAAGCAAAGTGAAACGAGTGATTGAGTTCAAGGAAGGGAATATGTGAGTGTGAGACTTTGAATATTTTCTGCAAAAAAAACTTTGAATGGAGGAGATTATGGTATGGATTTGTATTAGATATGGATTTGTATTAGATATGGAATGTTTTTTTTGGTTGAAAAAGCGATAGTTTGATAGATTATGGTATGGATTTGTATTAGATATGGATTTGTATTAGAATATGGATTTGTATTAGATATGGAATGTTTTTTTGGTTGAAAAAGCGATAGTGATTGAATTTAAAGTATGATATATTGCATAGGAAAGTGTGGGTGTGGGTGCGGGTGCGGGGGGATAAATTTTGATTAATTACAGAAAAAGGTATTGTACAAATCACTTCTCTAATTAGTTGAAGGAAAAATAAAATTTATTGTACACATAACTTCTCTAATTAGTTGAAGGAGAAATAAAAGTTTTTGTAGGTTCGACATATTGGGTTTGAAGAAACACGGACCTAATCCCCTAAAGGATTAGGTCCGTTGAGTCAACAGGGTAATGGTCAAATACTATCCAGCTAACGATACGAGTCAAATCTCCCAAAGTCTAATGACGAAAACTTGCAAAACAACCGCCGTGAGCTCGT
Source organism: Bidens hawaiensis (assembly GCF_021521415.1). Taxonomy (NCBI): domain Eukaryota; kingdom Viridiplantae; phylum Streptophyta; class Magnoliopsida; order Asterales; family Asteraceae; genus Bidens; species Bidens hawaiensis. Next base: position 9,682 of record NW_027497394.1, on the reverse strand, counting down.
TACGGGAAGGAAAAGAGAGGGGGTCTTCCCGTAACCACCCTCCGGTATGAGAATAAGTACAATTCCGGTAGAGAGAAAGTACTTAAGTATTTAGAGTAGATAGTTGGGAGTGAATGGTGTATACCTCATGGAGATTGTGAAGTATTTATAGCCGAAGGGTGTGGGAATATGATTGGCCCAACTATCCCTTTCTAGAAGATGCTCTTGTAACTGTCTAGACACATGTCCTTATATGATAGGTTGAGCTAAACGTCCCATGTGAATGGTTGTAACAACCTGGAAACGTGTCCCTCTGTGATAGCTAAACTTGGCCATGTGCAAGATTATAACAACCTTGCCAGCTGTCCTTCTTCTATTGGATGATGGGTCACGTGCTCTCCATGAAAGGATCTTGGTAAATCTTCAAGAAGGGAGTTGGTTAATTACAGCTGTCCTATGACGTTGCCATCTGGCCATCCTTGCAGGTGAAAATAGTACCCTACAGATGACGATGACTTCTGAGGGCGTCTAGATCCTCCCGCTCATAGTTTTTAGGATGTACTATTGTTCTTCCTTTGTCTTTGAGTTATGTGGGTGATTTATGTGTCCTGCGGGTGACATATGAGGGGATCCCCTCATACCCGCAGGTGGTATTTAAGGGTATTTGGGTCTTTTTGGTACCCTACCTCTACAAGTCCCCCCCTGTCCATTGTTTCTTGCGCATGAAGTTTTTATGCGGGTGAAATTTTGGACTTAAGATATTTTGGGGAATTTTTGAATTTCCAAGTTGGGATGAATATATTTTATTTTGTATGGATAACTATGAAAAGGATGACGTGACAGTTGAATTGACGTGGACGCTGGCTACCTACTCATTTGACTGTACACCTTTTTCGCTTTTTCGGATTTCCCGCGTGACGTGTCGCTACGTGAATGGACCAATTTTTCTCTCTCCACTGGTGACACTCCCATCACATTAATTGCGATGGGTATAAATAAGGCAGTCCCTTCTCCACTTTCATTTTTATCACCTTTAATTCAGTTTCTTCCTGATTTTTCTCTCAAATTCTTGATTTACACGTTACAAATTACTCACGGTTGCTCGTTGTTTCCCCTTACCCACTGAAATAATGGCCGGGGAGAAGAAAATTAATCCATTAATTGACAACATCATTGTTAGTCGGAAGAGGAGAGATTACGAAGACATCGTTAACGTCTATGGCTTGGCTCTAGAATGGGGGCCGGAATTCCCTGCCATAGACGTTACCAATGGGAAATGGCCCTATAAGCTGAGGACTTTACCAATGGGAAACTCCGATTTCCTGTGACAAAGTTTGTTGGGGCTGTCTTGACGAGTTACGGGGTTCACTTATCACAAGTGCACCCGTTTCGACTGATGAGGATCTGGCACTTTGAGTTTGTTGCCGTGTTAACAATTTGGTACAATCTGTCGATAAGTTTGCCGTTTTCTACAAGATGGAAAGTCGTGGCGGGTGGTATAGTTGTTCAACCACGGGCGAAAGTTTTATAGGTACGGAGCCGCCACGCAGTGCATATGAATGGCGCCCAAAATGTTACTGGATCCGGGAAGACGTCGTTCCTTTTCCGATGGTCCGCCGTTTTTCCAACGACAAGCTGCCAGAGATACACGCTGCAGCGCATGAGAATCTTCCGTGGTTTATTAGGATGACTCGTACACCTACTCCTATGCGTGCGATAACAGAGGGTGCAATAATACTAGCTGGCATGAGCCGCCTGTGGCCCTTTCTAGATTTGGAACCTTTCTACCAGAAGCCTGATGATAGTACGTTTATCTTTATTCTTTAAGGATTTATTCAGATGCTAACTATTTATTTGTTCAGGTGAGGGATCGATCCTGTGCACGTTGTTGGATCGTGTGCCGGGACTTATGGCACGTCTCCCTCGAGATCTGTAGGAGTTGCCGTTTCTTGATCGCACCAGTGATAATTTCCGGTTTCCAGCTGCTTTACGCTCGGAACCTGTGGTATCTGAGGCCATGTTTGCTAAAGGTGAGGAGATGCTTGCAAAAGTTAAGGGAGCTTTGAATACACGTCCTCTATCAACGTTTACTTCTAGTGGGGTGATTGTACTTTTCTCTTCTATTGATGCATCATCACCCTACGAAGAAGAAAAGGAATTCTCGGTTGATACTACTGATGCTGAGAGTATCATGAATGCTATTGCAGGCCTGACCTGCAAGAGGAAACAAAACCCATCCACTAGCAAAGCTGAAGATGCGGGAAAAACCAATTCTAAAGTTGTGACCAGTGAAGACAAGCACGACGTTGTTGATGCGGATGCCCCAAAGCCAGCTGGAAAGGGAAAATTACACCTATCCAAACCTGCTGTTCCCAACAAATTCAAGAAGGTGCGGCTAGGGGATCGCATCAACCTTGTTTCCTCTTCAAAAGTTACCCATGTATTACTTTTGACGTTATTGTACCCTTAGTTATGTTTAATGAGGAATATGTTTCCTGAGGAAGTGAAGTGTTTGCAGATTTTTCAGAGGAACATCCCAAGGACCCACCGGACCAAGGAAAGATAACTCCACCTGTTTCTCCACCCGCATCGCCGCCCAAATCCACGTTTTAAGCCTCCACCCAACTCACCACCAAAGAACATTGAAGATCCAATCATTTTAAGAGATACTCTTCCCGACAAGGATGGGCATGGGGGTATTTCACAAAGTTTCAACGAGCCTGTCATCTCTTCGCCTCCCAACTCTCCTCCTCATTTTGCATATCAGGGGTGGGGGGGGGGGGCAAACGTTGTTGCCACCAGTCCTCAGACATCTACCTCACGCTTTCATGAAGATTGAGGGTCTGCGGGGTATTATGGCCACACCAACCCTCATGAGGATTCGTTGATACATCACCCGCGTTGGTCTTTACATCAAGGCTCGTTGTTTATTGACAATGATGTTTGTCACGAACTCCTACAACGAGGCATTCCTCCTGCTGAGAGGCAACGCCAACACGGGCGTCATCATTATGAATTGGCCAACTCTTTCTCCTATAACATGGTTAACGCGGTTTCTACTGGTTAAGAAATTTATCGAGACTGGTTAGCCATGAGTGAAATGTAGGATTAGTTGGAGAAGAGTGTTGAGGTGGCCAAGAAAGAGGCGGATGACTACAACGTCGCTGCTAACACTGCCAAATGGCAGTTATCGGATGCGAAGAAGGTGTTGGAAGAAGAGAAGGCCTGACAAGAAGTTGCTACCAATGGATGGGTGGAGGCATGCAAACATCAGAATGCCATCCTCATGGATTCTCGCGATCATACCTTCGTTAAGAAGGTTGAGTTGATCCGTGCCGACGAAGGCAAGGCGGCATTACAAAAACAAGTGGATGAACAGAATGACCTTATCTCTTCCTATCTGGAAGAGATAAAGGCTTTGAAGGCTGGGGCGTCTGCAAAAGATGACCAGATTGCCAAGCTTGCTGAGAATAACCGGGAGCAGGCTTTGGATTGTGCGGAGCACAAGATGTCGCTTATCCGGGCTCAAGCGGATAAGAAATGGTTGATGTCTGAGGGAATCCCCCAGGTAACATTTTCTTCCTCTAGTTACTTTATGATGAAGACATGCATCCATATTCATTTCTTATACTTCCTGTTTTTAGGTTATTTAGCACATTCGGGATGGTGCTGAGCTTGGGGACTGCGTTGCAGAGTTGCTTGTTGCATCATCCCAAGCTGGCCGCCAAGTAGGTTTCCAAGAGGGCCTGAAGTTTGCAAAGGACAAACACCCTCTTGAAAAGTTTGAACTACATGGCCAAGATACCACAAAAATATATGCTAAGAAGATGGAAGCTTTTGACAAGCTAACGTTTCTTATTGAGGAAGCAGTGGCGGAACTTGCTGAACAAGACGATGGGGTTGACCAGTTAAAGGCATATTTTGCCATCGGTCGCGAAGAAGATACTGAAGATCAAGTGGACCCGAATGTGGATGGTGATGATGAGGATCCACCTTTGTAATTTGGTTGTAGTCTTGTAACCGCATGTATTTGATCATATGTAACCGTCTTTTAAACTTGCAATCCCTTTTGACTCATTAATATAAGAAGTTGTTTTATCCTTTACACTTTGTTTAATATGTAATATAAGTGTAAGAATTTAGGATGTTCTTATTTGTCAATAAAGGATTACGTGCAATTTATTTTAAGGACACGCGGGTCCTTTCTGGCACGCAGACCAGGGATTTTTCTTTAAGGACACGCGGTTCCCTTTTGGTACGCAGACCAGGGTTTTTTCTTTAAGGATACGCGGGTTACTTCTAGCACGCAGGCCATGATTTTTTTCTTGACACGTGGGTCCCTTCTGGCATGCAAACCAGGATATTTGTTAAACAAGACTTGCACGGGGCCGAAAAGGAAGAATTAACGTAACCTAATTCTTTCTCAAATGTAACATCTTCTTAGTTGTGCAATGTTCCAAGTTATAGGGAAGTCTGTCCCGTCTAATTTCTCCAACTTGTGAGCGCCATTTGATATTACTTCTTTTACTTTGTAAGGACCTTCCCAAGTTGGGGCCAATTTACCCAGAGGTTCTTGGTCTGATGCTTCATTGTTGCGGAAGACAAAGTCTCCCGTATCGAAATTACATTTTTTTAACCCCTGAGTCATAATATTTTTGTAACTGTCGTTTATAATTATGCTCGCGGATCAAGGCCAGTTCTCTCCTTTCTTCAAGGATATCTAAGTTCACCCGTAACTACTTTTCATTATCATTGTTCGCCAACATTCGTGCGGATGGAACTCCAATTTCAGCTGGGATCACGGCCTCAGTGCCATAAGTCATACTCTTTCGACCTGACCATTGGCCTGCGGGTGGGCTACATAAGTAAACACTTGGGTAATCTGAAGTTCTTTCAGCCGTGCTTGCAGCCCATTATCCGCGAACTGGGTTCCATTATCACTGATTAATTTATGCGAGAGGCAAAAACGGCAAATCATGAACTCCCACAGAAATTTCTTGATGCTGGATACAGTGATTGAGGCAACCTGTTTAGTTTCCACACACTTGGTAAAATAATCAATAGCCACAATCAGCAATTTGACACATCCCGGGGCTTCTGGGAACAAACCCATGATATCGATTGCCAACTTCTGGAACGACCTTGCGGATGTTATTGGCACTAACTCGTTTTTTGAATGTAAGATATTGGGGGCATGGTGCTGGCATGAATCACATTTTCTGATTTTTTGCATTGCGTCCATGTGCATCCCCGAAATTAGTACCCTGTGTTCATGAGTTTAGCCACAACCATTCTCGGACCTGCATGAAGACCACAAATACCCTCGTGAACTTCCCTTATCAAATAATTTGCATCCTCGACATCCACACATCTCAGGAGTGGGCCGAGGAAGGATCTATGGTATAGAATACCATCTTGCCCTTGGTAATTTAGGGCTTTGTGTCAGATCTTCCGGGCCGCAACTTTTTCTTCCCGGAGTATTCCTGATGTGAGGTATGCTACAATCGGTGTCATCCATGACTCAACACCAGTTTGTATGATCAGTGTTTTGGTCAAAAATCAACTAAGGATAATGTAACCAAATTCGTAATTGTGGGAGTTGGTGTTTGTGATTGTATATGTAATATTTTGATGAACACAAAGAATTATACGAGGAAAAGCTATTGATATTTAGAGGATCGCCGGCATAAAAACCTTGGGTGACGACAATTGTCTATAACCACTATATTAATTAAGAAATCGGGTTACAATAGTGGAGATTATGATCAACGATACAATGAATTATATGTGTGTGTTTTGCTAGAAAAAATTCTTGATATTGCTCAAGAGTGTAAGTATTCAGTTTGCGCTCGTGTCCCTAGCTGATCAATAATCTCTTTATAAATAGGAAATAACAACTAACTATAAGTCCTATAAAACCACCACTCTTCCATTAGCTTCGTCCACTCCTTTTGACCACGTGCAGAAGGAGTCAAGTAGCGAGATATCATGTAGACTTGGTCATAGATCCGTTATACCTATTGATCACAACAACACTCAAATACAATCGTTAGTATACAAATAATACCGAGGATCCTTGATCCTTCGCAACCTGTAACATATCTCAAGGATAATTGATCCATAAGTTACTTAAGGATAGAGAATTTCAGCATAAATTCTATTCCCTAACAATTGCCCCCAAAATGGCGGGTGTTTATGTGTTACAACTGTCATTTTGAATTTTGAATCCCCTGCAAAAGATAATTTGATTAGACCTGTGTCAGACGCAATTATTATCAATAAACCCATGGTTATCCGCCGCCTATATATGCGATCATCTTAACCCTCTTATAACCACACAATCCAACAACCATTTAGGTATCCTCTTTTCTTCTTATTTCGTTTTCTTTGAACAATATTTACTCTCAAAATATGTCTACCGGTTCCTCTTCTTCTTTCGATCACTCTGAGTTATCAGAAATGCAATCTCAAAACCTTCTCGCTAACCCATCCTTTGAGATCTGTAAATTCACAGACCCTGAAATAGACGATATCCGACCACTGTTCCCACCGGAAACCATTTTCCGACCTTTCGATTCTTTAATCCGATACGACAACTACTCGAAAACTTGGGTCTGCTTCCCAGCTTGTCCTTTCCTTATTGGTTACATGTAAGGCCCCGTTCTCGGAGCCTTAATTTGGACGTTGGATTTATTCATAAACACAGTTCTAAATATCAGAGTTATTTTAAACTTTTTAACAGTATTAAAAGTCAACCGTTCATTACAAACGTTCATAACTTGTCTTTTAAAAACATAACATAACATATAATATCAAACGTCATAACAGATCTTCAGATGCCAGTCTCTTCCAATCCTGCCATGTGTCTCTCTCAAGCCAGTTGTCTCAGTCGATTAACCTGCGTGCATACTAATAGTCAGCCACGCTGAGTGATTTCTAGTTAATAAGACGACATACAATACATTCACATACTTACATATGCACCCGAAGGTGCATACATTCATATTTACTTACATACTTCCATACATACGTACTTTCATTCTTTCTTTCATAGTGACGTACATACTTTCATTCATACATATACGCTTTAAAGAGCATTCCGCTCTATAACCTTCGCTGATATTATTAGGGTCGGTCATATACGTTCACCGATATTATTAGGGTCGGTCTCCTACATTTGTCGATATTACTAGGGTTGGTTCCCTACATTCTCCGACATTATTAGGGTCGGTTCCCTACATTCGCCAAGATTATTAGGGTCGGTTCCCTACGTTCGCCGACATTATTAGGGTCGGTTCCCTGCATTCACCGACATTATTAGGGTCTGTTCCCTTTTCTAACTATACCTTCCATACCTTACTCTACATTCATAATTATAACTTCCATAGGTTCATACCTCATTTATACATCATATATATATATATATATATGTATCATATCTTTGAACTATCCCTTGATGGTACATGCAATATCCGAAGATCATTCATGCATAGTCAAGCATTCATTCATAAAATAATCATTTAAGACATACACTTACCACTTAAGGTAAGTGTATTAGCTAATCACATCGAGTATGCACACAGCCCCGAAAACATTACAAGGAATGGGGCTAGAAACTCACCTGAACGCGGTTACGTTCACCATTTATGGTTATTCCTTTCTTTAGCTGTGCGCGACTAACTGTATAACAAGTACACGTATCAATTATCTATCGCTACCCATATCGTGTTTCTAGTTTAATTATAACCCTCAACGAACGGGGTTCCGAGGGCAGCGCCCCTGGCTGCGGGGTTCTAGGGGCGGCAACCCCTAGCAGGGTCCAAGGGGCAAAGCCCCTGGCTGGGGTCGAGTTGCCAGGTCATCTTGGAAAAATTTTATTTCCATTAACTGTCCTAACAAATTTTTCATTAGAGTTCTAAATTATTATTTTATTTGCTAACTTAAAAAGTTCGAGGGCTTCTTTGTAATTAATCCATTTAATTCTAAGTCCAGGGACCTTTCTGTCTTTCTTTCAAACTTCCAGTTCGTCCTTGTCCCTTAACGAATGGGGTTCATATTGAATGAACCCATTCGTTACTTCATAACGAATCTGCCTTCATGACGAATTTGCTATAATAACGAGTTGGACCTTATAACGAATCAGTCCTCATAACGAATTGGACCTTATAACGCACCAGTCCTCATAGCGAATTGGACCTTTTAATGAACCAGTACTTATAACGAACTGGAACTTATTACGAACTGGTCATCATAACGAATTGGACCTTAACGAATGAGGCTACTTTGTCATTCTTTCTTTAACGAATTACTCACGAATAAGGCTAATTCGTTAAACTCTCACTAATGAATTAAGATTCGTTCGTTAAGTTCCCGTTAACGAATTAGGTTTAGGTAAGAGAATGCTAGGTCATTCTCTGACATTACCCTAACCTCGTACCCACTTTCGGTGCCGCCTTTCCGGCACCGTCGTCGCTGGAAAACCGGGATCTTGCCGGAAAAACGAGATCTCGCCTGTTTTCCACCGTTTTTCAACATTTTTCGTCCCGTTCGATCCAGATCTGAGCTAGGGTGACTCCTAGGCTCATATTATGCTTAGTTCATACCCGATTTCACTCGGATCCCGTGACTTTAACGGTTTTAAACGGTGTTGGCTCGTCGTTTCGCGACTAGATCTAGCCGGTTTGGATCTATACAATATCATACTATCATTACCTCGGGTTGATGCTCGGGTTTCTTGGTGATTCGGGCTAGAGAGAGAAAGTAGGATGAGAGAGAGCTAAGTGTGTGTTTTTGATGGTGTAAGGAATGAGTGAAATGGTTGGATTAATGCATAATGATTGTTTATATATTATGGGTCATGGGCATAAGCCCATGGCCTTTTCTTACTTCCTTCTTTATTAACCCAAGTCCATTACCCATTTCGATTAACCCAACACTAGCCCGACTCATAATAACTCATATTCTATTTTATTAACCGAAACGAGGAAAACGAGATGTTACAAGTCTTCCCTCCTTAATAGAGGTTTAGTCCCCGAAACTTAACTATTACCGAAACAAATCTGGATAAAACTTGCGCATCTCTTCTTCAACTTCCCAGGTGACGTCTGATCCCTTGCGATGCTTCCATATCACTTTCACTAAGGGTATAATCTTGAGACGAAGTTTCTTTTACTTGTGGTCCACTATCTCTACATGCTGTTCAATGTAGTTCAGCTGTTCATCAATGCCAATATCCACCAATGGCACATGAGACGTGTTATCAGCTAGACATTTCCTCAGATGAGAAACATGAAAGGTTGAATGAATTCCTTTTAAGTCCTCAGGTAAATCTAGCTTGTACGCCACTTCACCCACACGATCCATAATCTTAAACGGTCCAACGTACCTTGGACATAACTTCCCTCTCTTCCAAAAACGGATAATTCCTTTCCAAGGTGAGACCTTGAGCATCACATTGTCACCAACGTTAAACTCAATTGGTCATCGCCGCTTATCAGCATACGACTTCTGTCAGTCTTGAGCAGCTTTCATTCTTTCCTTGATTTGATCGAACCTTGTCGAGGTTTCTTGAACAACTTCTAAACTTCCCGTCTTGTTCTGACCAATCTCTCCCCAACATACCGGGGTTCTACATCGTCTACTGTAAAGCATCTAAAATGGCGGCATACCAATACTTGAATGGTAGTTGTTGTTATAGGAGAAC